>NC_057811.1:405066470-405366470 GCF_018294505.1 Triticum aestivum | reverse complement strand
AAAGGCAGTATTGACTTCAGGCCTCTTTCCTCCTTTCTGTGGCTTCTTTCCATCAGCCATTTTCTTCAGTTGAGGAATTTGAACAATTGAATTCTCTGAAGAAGTATGCAACTTTTCTTCGAGGAACACTGCAAATGAGTTAAGTTGATGAGAACCTAGTGATTCAGCAGCGGACATGAGTACCTGTGAACAGAGTATAGTTGCGAGGAATTTGGAGAGGTCATATGCATTCTCAGAAGGTTTTTCAAAAAGAACATGTTTGAGGAATTTGACCAGATGAGTCTTGAAGAATTTCACTAAGCGTTCTTTGTCTTAGGTTCCAGAGTTGTATAGATCGAAGATCCACACAATTGAGGAATCTTGAAGAAAAATTATTGCTTAGAGAAACGAATCAAGAACAGATGACATGTGAGGTGTTTAGTGTGTGAAGAATTTGAAGAATAAACACCTTTGAAGATTTTGTAGAAATCATTTGAATCAAAGAGGGCAGTAAAAGTAACTTTTAATTACCCTGAACGAAGAACACGACGAACTGTGAAGTAGAGATGAGAAGTTCGTCTGTGCAGATCTTCCACGCCCTAACTCGGCGGAGGAAGACGACTACGGCAGCGGCGGAGTGAAGATTTCCGCGGCCGGCGTGAGTACGGCGGCGACGTGGTCGAGGCAGTGAAGCTCTTCCTCACTGGCGACGATAGTAGCGGCGGTGCTAGGGTTTGAGAAGCTCAAGCTGGAGAGAGGTCGAGCGGAGTAAAGGAAGTGAGGAAGGGGAGAGGGGGTATTTATAGCCACGGTGAAAAACTGTTCGCCCGAAGAAATTGGACGAACGTGCCCCTGACCCTTCTCATTCGCTTGACATGTCTCACCCATGTACTGAGAAGTGGAGATCGTGTTAGATCATGGGTGAATAGATAAGTATTTCGTGGGATGCGGAACGGTTTGAGCGGCAAAGCCGAAAATTTGGATAAGGTAAGTTAAAAGTTTCGTTCGCAAATTCTTCAGCTGACAAGGACACAGTGAAGATTTTGAACGAGTTTCAAATATAACGCACATGAAGAATTTGTGAATAGATTGGGTTGAGTATAGCATAGAGGGGGAAGGGTCCGATCACATTCACTTAGCAGAAAAAACCAACTTGAAGAATTAGCCACAAGTGAATGCTGTAGAGGACATAAACTCATATATATATATAGCCAATGAAGAAAAACGACGGAAACAGTGAAGAAAATGCAAAGTTGAAGAGCATGAACAACTGAGGAATTTCAAAACTGAGGAAAAACTCAAATTGAAGATTTTCAACTTTTGTGGTGGTGTGACCCACCGTATAAGAATGATGATTTCAGACACCACGTACAATTGTCGTAGGGCTCTGAGAATCAAATTCTTCATTAATTTCTTCACACTTAGAGTGTTATTCTTCATTGATTGAAGAAAACGTTTCTTCATGTGTTGCACATCTAAGTCATCAGTTTTGCATAAGTGTTAGGATGAGTGTCCTTTTCAAAGAACATTCAAAGATTCTAGGATATTTAGCTCACACCGCACTTGATAAATCTCTTCTCATCCAAGGGCTTTGTGAAGATATCGGCTAGCTGTTCTTCAGTCTTCACATGCTCAATAGAAATGTCGCCCTTCAACACATGATCGCGAAGAAAATGATGACGAATCTGAATGTGCTTTGTCTTCGAGTGCTGAACTGGGTTGTGAGCAATCTTGATGGCACTCTCATTGTCACAGAAGAGAGGCACATTCTTCATGTTCACGCCATAGTCCTTGAGAGTTTGCTTCATCCACAGCAATTGAGCACAGCAAGAACCAGCAGCAATGTACTCAGCTTCAGTAGTAGACAGTGATACGCAGTTCTGTTTCTTCGAGGACCAACAGACCAAAGATCGTCCGAGGAAATGACATGTACCAGATGTTGACTTGCGGTCCACACGATCACCAGCATAGTCAGAGTCAGAATATCCAATGAGATCAAAAGCCGAGCCCTTGGGGTACCATAATCCAAGTGTTGGTGTGTGAGCTAGATATCGAAGAATATGTTTCACAGCCTTATGGTGTGATTCCTTCGGTGTAGCTTGAAATCGGGCACACATGCAAACACTAAGCATAATATCTGGCCTAGATGCACATAAATACAATAAAGAACCAATCATGGAGCGGTATACCTTTTGATCGAAAGTCAATACCATTTTCATCAGTGCACAGATGGCCATTTGTGGGCATCGGAATTTTGACGCCTTTGCAATCTTGCATGCCGAATTTCCTCAGTACATCCTTGAGGTATTTCTCCTGAGATATGAATATGCCATTGCGCTGTTGACGAATTTGAAGACCTAAGAAGAATTTCAACTCTCCCATCATAGACATTTGATATTCTTCACTCATCATATAGGCAAATTCATCACTATAACGTTGGTCAGTACAGCCAAAGATAATATCATCAACATATATTTGGCACACAAACAATTCACCATCATAAGATTTAGTGAAAAGAGTAGGGTCGAGTGAACCGGGTTTGAAGCCTTTCTTCATGAGGAATTCCTTCAAAGTATCATACCACGCCCGAGGGGCCTGCTTGAGGCCATAGAGGGCCTTATTGAGTCTGAAGACTTTGTCAGGATGCTTAGGATCTTCAAAACCTGGGGGTTGAGCAACATATACTTCTTCCTCAAGCTTACCATTGAGGAATGCACTTTTCACATCCATTTGATATAAAGTGATATCATGATGGTTAGCATAAGCAAGTAATATGCGAATAGCTTCAAGTCTAGCAACAGGTGCAAAAGTTTCATCGAAATCAATTCCTTCAACCTGTGTGTAGCCTTGAGCTACAAGCCGTGCCTTATTCCTCACCACAAGGCCATTTTCATCTTGCTTGTTGCGGTAGATCCACTTTGTGCCAATGATATTGTGCTTGCGAGGATCTGGACATTTAACCAGTTCCCAGACGTTGTTGAGCTCGAATTGATATAATTCTTCTTGCATGGCCTGAATCCACTCAGGCTCCAGAAATGCTTCATCTACCTTAGTGGGCTCTGTGATAGAGACAAAAGCATAGTGCCCAAAAAAGTTAGATAAATGTGAAGCTTTTGAGCGTGTGAGAGGACCTGGTGCTTCAATGTCATCGATGATCTTTTCAACTTGCACTTCTTTTGCAACGCGAGGATGAGTAGGTTGTCGTCGAGGAATTTGATCAGCATTTTCTTCAGCACCATTTTCTTCAGCAATTTCTTCAGGTGCATTAGCTCGACGTTCTTCACGTTCTGGAATGAATTCTTCAGCAGATTCTTAGGTAGGAATGACATCCTTAGTAGCCTTGAACTTGATAGTTTCCTCAAGTGTTGGTTCATCTATCACGGAGGGTAGGTGCTCTCTTTGTGTAACAACCCGCATGTAACTTTCCATATTTGTAACTCTGACTCTTGCCATTTTCGGCTATGTGTTATGGTATTCCCTCCATGGTCGGGTTTTGTCTTTCATTTTGCATTTTGTTCATGTCATGCTTTTCATATCATGTCATCATGTGCATTGCATTTGCATACTTGTTCGTCTCATGCATCCGAACATTTTCCCCGTTGTCCGTTTTGCAATCCGGCGCTCCTATCTCCTCCGGTGCACCCCTCTTGTTTTCTTTCGTGTGCGGGTGTCAAACGTTCTCGGAATGGACCAAGGCTTGTCAAGTGGCCTTGGTATACCACCGGTAGACCACCGGTCAAGTTTCGTTCCATTTGGAGGTCGTTTGGTACTCCAACGGTTAACCGGGCATCCACAAAGTCCATTTATGTGTTGCAGCAAAAACCCCCCTAAAAACCAGCCCAAAACCCACCAAACTCTCTTCCATCTGTAGGTCGTTCGATCACGATCGTGTGGGCGAAAACCGCACCTCATTTGGACTCTCCTAGCTCCCTCTACCTATATATACTCTTCCCCTCCCGAAAACGAATCGCAGACGAAACCCTAACCTTCATCCCTCCGCGCCGCGCCGGACGCGTCCGCCCGCGCCGGACAACGTCCGCCGCCGCGCCCCGTCCAATCCGAGCGCACGTGTCGCCGCCGGCCTCTCCACGCGCCGGCCCGCGGCCCGCCGCGGCCCGCCGGCCCGTTCGCCGCCGCCCGGCGCCCCCCGGCCCGCGCGCCGCGCCCGCCCGCCGCCGGCCGCCACCGGCCCGCGCCGGCCGCCGCCGCGCCTCCGCCGCGCCGCCGCCCCTCCGCGGCGCCCGCTCCTCCGGCCCTCGCGCCGCCCTCCTCTCCGCCGCGGCGCCCCCGGCCTCGGCGAGGCGAGCTCGAGCTCGAGCCTCGCGATCCGATCTGTACGTGCCCGTTGACTTTCTCGCCCCTTTTTTTCTAAGTCCTGAATTTCTCAGCATGTGCTCTGTTCGATGCGTAACTTTGTGCATGTAGCTCCGATTCGCGCGTGTAATATGTCAAATTGTTCGCCTCGTGATGCTCTTCATTTTGTTCAATTGTACCATGTTCATTAGGGGTCATCTTGATGCCCAAATCTTCGTTGGAAGAGGGCTAGTTGCTGTTATTCTCTGGTTCTTAGAAGAACTTGGCGAATTGTCATTTTTGTATCATTTAATATGTGCATCTTTTGAGCATGAGCTCTACATGTGTTTGAAGTATGCCATGCCAGCTTTCCATTGGTATAGTCCATGTATTTTTGTGATCTCTGTGGTGACTAGCACAAGAATGCAAAGTAGGCCGCGTAATATTTTTGATTTCAGGGACAGTGATTTCTCTAAGTCCTTGTCTGCTGTAATTTTGTTGCCATGTAAACTTGATGCAACAGAGAGATCCATGCATATTTTGGTGATGTTCACTAAGGATGTTTTGTAGCTATAGTTGTAGTTGATCCATTCCTGCAATTGTTTGAAATTATGGAGTGACATAACATGACCCAATCTTGCTCTACATTTGCTATAAAATATTTCTGACAAATTCTTAACATGATATGCAATTTTTCCAAGCTTATGTAGTTGATCCATACATGCTATGCAATTGTTCTTGCCATGGATAGCTTCATAAACATGCCATCTTGCTGTAGGTATGCTTGGTTTGTCATGCATTGCTCTGTAGTGAGTGCATCAAGCTCACAAAGAGGTCTACATATTAATATTTCTGCCATGCTCTGTTTTCTGCTAAGTCTGAAACCTGATAACGAAACTTGCTATGTTTACATGCTTGCCATCATATCTTCTGGTCCTTTTTGGCTTATGGTCAGTAAGGGACTTTTGTCATGTGCATTTAGTAGAACACTACCATGCCTTGTTTTGCTATGTTAAGTTCCTGTAGCATGTTGATTTCGTGCTCTGAACATTGCTACCTGATGCTGATTTCTGCCATGTCCAGTTTTTCACCAAGTCTGTGAACCTGTAATCTTTTGCACTTTTGCCATGCTTGTTTGAGCTTGATATGTTGTGAACTAGCCGTAGCTCAGTGTTCATCTTTTGTCAAGCATCTCCTGTAGATTACTGCCATGTGCTTTGTTGCTATGTTGGGGTGCTGTAGCATTGTTGCTTGTTGCATTTTAAGTGCTATCTTGCTGTTTATCGCAGATTCGTGTCATTCTTGTTTTGCTTGCCATTTGCAAACCGTGCATCCGATTCCGGTGATCTTTATATCGATTTCGACCGAAATCATCTCATCTTTCCAGTGGCATGCTTGGTTTGCCAAGTTACTGCCATGTTCATCATTTTCCTTCCGGAGCACGCATATGCATCGCATATCATATCTCGCATATCATACATGTTTTGCATCATGTTGCTTGCGCATTTCTCGTTGTTGATTGTGGTTCCGTTTGTTTGTGTTCTTGTCTTGGGTAGAGCCGGGAGATGAGTTCGTGAATGGGGAACCTGTCGAGTACGCTTACGAGGATCAAGCTTTCGACAACTCTGAGAACCTTGCAGGCAAGATGACCACCCCTCGAAATCACTTCTATCTTTGCTATGCTAGTTGTTCGCTCTATTGCCATGCTCGCTGCCTATCTTTTGCTATATCATGTCTCCCATTTTAGCCATGTCAGCCCTAACCATCCTTTCCTAGCAAACCGTTGTTTGGCTATGTTACCGCTTTTGCTCAGCCCCTCTTATAGCGTTGCTAGTTGCAGGTGAAGTTGAAGTTGTTCTTATTTAATTAATGCATCTATATATTTGGTAAAGGGTGGAAGGTTCGGCCTTATGCCTGGTGTTTTGTTCCACTCTTGCCGCCGTAGTTACTGTTATACTGGGATTATGTTCCTTGAGTTTGCGTTCCTTACGCGGTCGGGTGATTTATGGGACCCCCTTGACAGTTCGCCTTGAATAAAACTCCTCTAGCAAGGACCAACCTTGGTTTTACCATTTGCGACCTATACCTTTTTCCCCCGGGTTTTCTAGAGCCCGAGGGTCATCTTTATTTTAAACCCCCGGGCCAGTGTTCCTCTGAGTGCTGGTCCAAACTAGAGCCCTTTGCAGCGCCACCTTGGGGAAACTCGAGGATTGGTTTTAGTTGTAGGACTGCTCCATCCGTGTGCCCCTGGAACGAGGATATGTGCAGCTCCTATCGGGATTTTTGGCACATTCGGGCGGCTTTGCTGGTCTTGTTTTACCATTGTCGAGATGTCTTGTAAACCGGGATTCCGAGACTGATCGGGTCTTTCCGGGAGAAGGTTTATCCTTCGTTGACCGTGAGAGCTTATGATGGGCTAAGTTGGGACACCCCTGCAGGGTATTATCTTTCGAAAGCCGTGCCCGCGGTTATGAGGCAGATGGGAATTTGTTAATGTCCGGTTGTAGATAACTTGTCACTTGACCCAAGTAAAATACATCAACTGCGTGTGTAGCCGTGATGGTCTCTTCTCGGCGGAGTCCGGGAAGTGAACACGGTCTGTGTTATGTATGACGTAAGTAGGTGTTCAGGACCACTTCTTGGTCATTGCTAGATGACGTCCGTTCCGTTGCTTCTCTTCTCGCTCTCTTTGCGCAAGTTAGCCACCATATATGCTTTTGCCGCTGCAGCTCCACCTTTTTGCGCCATCCTTTCCTACAAGCTTAAATAGTCTTGATCTCGCGGGTGTGAGATTGCTGAGTCCCCGTGACTCACAGATTCTACCAAAACAGTTGCAGGTGCCGACGATGCCAGTGCAGATGATGGCGTCGATCTCAAGTGGGAGTTCGACGAGGAACGTGGTCGTTACTATGTGTCTTTTCCTGATGATCAGTAGTGGAGCCCAGTTGGGACGATCGGGGATCTAGCATTTGGGGTTGTCTTATTTTCATCTGGATTTTGACCGTAGTCGGTCTATATGATTGTATTTTGGATGATGTATGATATATTTATGTATTGTGTGAAGTGGCGATTGTAAGCCAACTCTTTATCCCATTCTTGTTCATTACATGGGATTGTGTGAAGATGACCCTTCTTGCGACTAAACCACTATGCGGTTATGCCTCTAAGTCGTGCCTCGACACGTGGGAGATATAGCCGCATCGTGGGCGTTACAAGTTGGTAATCAGAGCCATCCCCGACTTAGGAGCCCCCTGCTTGATCGAATCGCTGACGTTGTTGAGTCTAGAACTAAAATGTTTTGAGTCTTAGGATTATATATATCGGAGAGTAGGATTCTCTTTACTCCTCAATCCTTTCGTCGCTCTGGTGAGGTCTCCTGACGTAGAAGTTTTGACTACTCTCTCCTCAAATTTCACTAAAAATTTTTTAGGATCACGCGGGTATCTTGGAATCGTTCCGATGGATTTGTGACGAGAACATTGTTCTTGGTGCCTCCTGACATTTAGGGGTTGTGGCAGTGTCCCGGGGAGTTGAGCTCCGAGGTGTTGTCGTCACAATTTTATCGTTGCAGTTCTGGAATACCTGAGTTTCGCCGACATCAAAATCTCTTTTATGCAGTTGTTGGTGAGATCACCTCGACGCCACCCAGTACTGGGGCGGGAGTTTGGGAGTATTGCCATAACTTGTATAACGGATGCTTTTCGAAGGTTGAGGTAAACGATTTCTGAAGGTTTCTTGGTTATGTGTTGACGGATGGATACAGCTGGATCTAGGGATTGTTAGTTTCGGTGATATATTTTGTGTCCCCTGTATCCCCTACACCAGATTGCATAACCAGAAAGTTTCGGGAGTTTATAAGTGGGAATTCTAGTAGCCTTAGGATATCTTTCCGACAGACGCATGATACGAGATTGGGGTTCGACGTCTAGTGGTCCGCCTGTATACGGTTGATTTTACGGTGGTCTCGTTGTGTCTTAAAGAGTCCATGGCTTTGCCGACTCGGGGACGCTTCGTATGTCATGTGCACAGCCTTGTACATGATGGTGCTGTACGATTGAGCCCGTGTGGGCCCCACCACGAAAACTTCGGACGAAATATCTATCATATGTTTGTTCCGGCTTATTCTGCAAGCCAATACTTTGTTTTAGTTTGTATTGTGGTATTCGAGTTGCTTCGAACTCATATGTTGATTCCATATCTTTTTCAAGTGGCTTCTCAACTTATGGAAGTGTGATGATTTACTACGGAATTCATTCGTTCATCCTCGTTCGAATGTTTATTGTGAAGACTATATGTTGCAATTTCTATCCGTTGATTCTACTTATCTATTTGTCTATCAAGATGCTAACGGATGTCACCCTCTTCAGGATGGCTCCGCCAACGCGTCAGAATCCGGATCGCAATGAAGGGAGTCAAGCGAACCCTCCGCCACCACCTCCACCTCCGGAGGCATGGCAAGCAATCATGGCAGCCACCAACGCCAATGCTCAGATGATTCTGCAACTCTTGCAAGAACGTACTCAAGGGCAAGGCAATCAAGGCAATCAAGGTCAAGGCAACAATCAGTTTCACTTTGCCACTCTCAACCAGTTTCTCGCAAATCAGCCCAAGTCTTTCAGCTACTGTGCCGAGGCCACGGATGCCGATGATTGGCTCGTGGACATCAACAAGCATTTTGAATGTAGCAATGTCAGGCCTGAGGACTATGTCAAGTTCGCTTCTTTCCAGCTCAAGGACCAAGCTGCTGATTGGTTTCAGCAATACAAAGATTCCAGAGGAGGTCGTGTGATCACTTGGACTGACTTCTGTCGGGACTTCAAAGCGCACCACATTCCACAAAGTGTTGTTGAGAGCAAGCGTGAGGAGTTCCGCAATCTCAAGCAAGGCAACATGTCTGTGTATCAATACAACATTCAGTTTCAGAAACTTGCTCGCTTCGCTAAACAAGACGTTCCTGATGAGAAGAGCATGATCTATCACTTCAGAGGTGGCCTTAAAGAGGATCTGCAGTTAGCTCTCGTTCTTGTTGAGCCTACTCAGTTTGATCAATTCTACAATATGGCACTGAAGCAAGAGGCTGCTCAGCTCAAGTGTGAGGCTTCTAAGAAGAGAGTCAGAGACGCAGTTCAGTCTTCTTCTTCCTCACTTGTGACAGTTAAGCAACAGAAGTTTTGGTTGCCTCCTCCTCCGTTTCGTCAGCCTTATCAGCAGAAGAACAAAGGTGGTCATGGTTCTTCAAACTCTTCCAACTCTGGCTATCAGAACAAGTCTCAGAATCAAGCTCCAAAGTCCAATGCTCCTTATCACCGTCCACTCTCAGAGGTGACTTGCAACAAATGTCAGCAGAAAGGTCACTATGCTAACAAGTGCTTCAACCAGAGGCGTCTTCCTCCTCCTCCTCCTGTCAGATCTTCCAGCAATGCAGTGGTAAAGCATAATCCAAAGTTTGCAAAGGTGAACATGATGAATGCAGCTCAAGCGGAGGAATCTACTGATGTGATAATGGGTAATCTTCCTGTTAATGATATTCCTGCAAAAGTTCTTTTTGATACTGGTGCATCGCATTCTTTCATTTCTAGACCTTTTGTGGCTATGCATGATCTGGTTACTGAAGTATTGCCGAGTCCTTTGTCTATTGTTTCTCCGGCTCGACAACTGACTTCTCGAGCATTCGTTCGGGATTCCACAATCAAGATGGGCGACTATGAATTTCTGTCTTCTCCAATTGTTCTTGGTGACTCGGATATTGATCTAATTCTCGGGATGGACTGGCTTTCTAAGCACAAAGCTCTACTTGATTGTGCTGCCAGGGAAATTCAATTGACACACTCGTCTGAGGATGTGATTATTTATGCCGCTCGTGACGAAACCATTCGGTTATTTTTCTCTCAATGAGAAGGGTGAATTGAATGCCATCTCCCAAATTCCAGTCGTTTGCGAGTATCAAGATGTCTTTCCAGAAGAGCTTCCGGGTATGCCTCCTCATCGGCCAGTTGAGTTCGTTATCGAACTAGAGCCTGGTACTGAACCCGTTTGCAAGCGTCCATACAAGCTTGGACCTAACGAGCTGAAGGAATTGAAGAAGCAGCTCGATGAACAAGAACGTCTGGTTTGATCAGACCGAGTTCTTCTCCATGGGGTTGTGGTGTTCTTTTTGTCAAGAAGAAGGATGGCACGGACCGACTTTGTGTCGACTACCGTCCATTGAACAAGAAGACAATCAAGAACAAGTATCCACTTCCCAACATCAATGAGCTATTTGAGCATCTCAAAGGCGCTAAAGTATTCTCGAAGCTTGACCTTCGTATGGGTTATCATCAGATTCGCATTCGTGAAGAAGATATTCCCAAGACAGCTTTCAGAACAAGCTTTGGTTCTTATGAATATACTGTCGTGTCTTTCGGCCTTGTCAATGCTCCTCCGGTGTTCTCTCGGATGATAAATTTCATCTTCAACCCCTATACCAGTGAATTTGTTCTGGTGTATCTTGATGATATCTTGGTCTTCTCCAAGAATAAGCAGGATCATGCCAAACATTTGCGATTGGTGCTCGACAAGCTCAGAGAGTATCAATTCTATGCGAAGTTCTCTAAATGTGAGTTTTGGCTCGATGAAGTTCTTTTCCTTGGTCACATCATCTCTGCCAAGGGCATCGCTGTTAACCCCGAGAAGGTGTCCGCAGTTCTGGATTGGGAACCTCCTCAAAATGTTAAGCAGCTCCGCAGTTTTCTGGGTCTTGCAAGCTATTTCCGAAGATTCGTTGAGAATTTCTCCAAGATTGCAAAGCCTCTTTCCAACCTCCTACAGAAGCATGTGAAGTATGTCTGGTCTCCCGAGTGTGACGTTGCTTTCAACACTCTCAAAGAGAAACTAGTCACAGCTCCTATCTTGACTCCTCCTGATGAATCCAAGCCGTATGAAGTTTTCTGTGATGCTTCTCTCCAAGGTCTCGGTGCTGTGTTAATGCAAGAGAAGAAAGTTGTGGCCTATACCTCTTGGCAGTTGAAGCCCAACGAGAAGAACTACCCCACTCACGATCTTGAGTTGGCGGCAGTTGTCCATGCGTTGATTACATGGAGACATCTCTTGTTGGGAAGACAAGTGGACATTTTCACTGATCACAAGAGTCTCAAGTATATCTTCACTCAGCCCAACCTCAACCTCAAGCAGACTCGATGGGTCGAAATGATTCAAGAGTACAATCCGAGTATTGAATATACTCCAGGCAAGGCTAATGTCATTGCAGATGCTTTAAGCAGGAAGGCTTATTGCAACAGCTTAATTCTCAAGCCTTTCCAACCGGATCTTTGTGAAGCTTTCCGCAAGATGAATCTCCAAGTTGTTCCTCAAGGCTTTCTTGCCAACCTCATTGTATCTCCTACTTTGGAAGATCAAATTCGTGAGGCACAACTCCTTGATGCCATGGTGAAGAAGGTGAGACGTGGTATCGACAAGGGTCTTTCCAAATACAAGTGCTATCGCATTGATGACAGAGACATTTTGTTCTTCGAGGACCAGATTGTGGTTCCGAAAGGTGATCTAAGGAAAGTCATAATGAACGAGGCGCACAATTCTCTCCTTTCCATTCATCCTGGAAGTACGAAGATGTATCATGACCTCAAGCAGTCGTATTGGTGGACTCGAATGAAGCGAGAAATTGCTCAATTCGTGAATGAATGTGATGTCTGCCGAAGAGTGAAAGCAGAACACCAACGACCAGCTGGTCTCCTCCAACCTCTTGCTATTCCGGAATGGAAGTTTGATCATATCGAAATGGACTTCGTGACTGGATTTCCCAAGTCCAAGCGCGGAAATGATGCTATCTTCCTTGTCATCGACAAGCTCTCTAAAGTGGCTCATTTCCTTCCAATCAAAGAATCCATCACAGCAGCTCAGCTGGCAGAGCTTTACACCTCCAGAATTGTCTCCTTGCACGGCATTCCACAATTGATTTCTTCAGATCGTGGAAGTATCTTCACCTCTAAGTTCTGGGACTCCTTCCAGAAGGCCATGGGCACTAACATTCGCTTCAGCACAGCTTTCCATCCGCAAACTAGTGGCCAAGTCGAGCGAGTCAATCAAATTCTTGAAGATATGCTCAGGGCTTGTGTCATTTCCTTTGGCATGAAATGGGAAGATTGTCTTCCTTATGCTGAATTCTCCTACAACAACAGCTTCCAAGCGAGTTCGGGCAAGGCCTCATTCGAGATTCTCTATGGCAGAAAGTGCCGTACTCCTCTCAATTGGTCAGAGACTGGTGAACGTCAACTTCTTGGCAATGACTTAATCACTGAAGCTGAAGAAATGTGTAAAGTCATCCGTGATAATCTCAAAGCCGCGCAATCGCGTCAGAAGAAGTACTATGATAGTAAGCATCGTGATTTGGCTTTCGAGATCGGAGACCATGTCTACCTCCGCGTCTCTCCAATGAAAGGCACTCGTCGCTTCGGTATCAAGGGAAGCTTGCCCCTAGATACGTGGGTCCTTTCAAGATCATTGGCAAAAGAGGCGACCTCGCCTATCAACTTGAGCTTCCTTCCAACTTCGCGAACATGCACGATGTGTTCCACGTGTCACAGCTCCGCAAGTGCTTCAAGACGCCTGAGCGCACTATCGACTTCGAAGAGATTGACCTTCAAGAAGATTTGTCTTATCATGAGCACCCCGTTGCTATTCTTGAAGAAACTGAGCGCAAGACTCGCAACAAGTCTATCAAATTCCTGAAAGTGAAGTGGTCGCACCATTCCGACCGGGAAGCCACCTGGGAACGCGAGGACCATCTCCGTTCCGAATATCCGGAGTTCTTTCAGTCCTAGATCTCGAGACGAGATCCGCTCGTAGTGGTGGAGTGTTGTAACACCCCGCATGTAACTTGCCATATTTGTAACTCCGACTCTTGCCATTTCCGGCTATGTGTTATGATTTTCCCTCCGTTGTCGGGTTTTGTCTTTCGTTTTGTATTTTGTCATGTCTTGCATTTTCATATCATGTCATCATGTGCATTGCATTTGCATACGTGTTCGTCTCATGCATCCGAGCATTTTCCCCGTTGTCCGTTTTCCAATCCGGCGCTCCTATCTCGTCCGGTGCACCCCTCTTGTTTTCTTCGTGTGCGTTGTGAAACTTTCTCGGAATGGACCGAGGCTTGTCAAGTGGCCTTTATATACCACCCGGGGACTACCGGTCAAGTTTCGTTCCATTCGGAGGTCGTTTGGTACTCCAACGGTTAACCGGGCATCCGCAGTGTCCATTTGAGTGTCCAGCAAAAACCCCTCTAAAACCAGCCCAAAACCCACCAAATTCTCTTCCATGCTCTAGGTCGTTCGATCACGATCGTGTGGGCGAAAACCGCACCTCAGTTGGAGTCTCCTAGCTCCCTCTACCTATAAATAGGTGGGCATCCCGAAATACATTTGCAGACAAACCCTAGCTCCTCCCTCCGCGCCGGACGCGTCCGCCCGCGCCGGACAACGTCCGCCGCCGCGCCCCGTCCAATCCCGTAGCGACACGTCGCGGCGTCCTCTCCTCCTCCGGCTCCTCGCGCCGCCCTCCTTCCTCCCACCGGCGAGCAGCCCACCGTGGCTATCGGCGAGGCCGAGCTCGAGCTCCTGTAGCCTCGCGAGATCTCGATCTGTACGTGCCCGTTGACTTTCTCGCCCCCCCTTTTTTCTCTAAGTCCTGGGAATTTCTCAGCATGTGCTCCTGTTTGAGATGCCGTAACTTTATGCATGTAGCTCCAATTCGCGCGTGTACTATGTCAGTTTGTTCGTCTCGTGATGCTCTTCATTTTATTCAATTGCACCATGTTCATTAGATGTCATCTTGATGCCCAAATATTTGTTGGAAGAGGGCTAGTTGCTGTTATTCTCTGGTTCTTAGCAGAACTTGGAGATTTGTCATTTTTGTATCATTTAATCTGTGCATCTTTTGAGCATGAGCTCTACATGTGTTTTGAAGTATGACATGCCATCTTTCCATTGGTATAGTCCATGTATTTTTGTGATTTCTGTGGTGACTAACACAAGCATGCAAATTAGGCCCCATAATATTTCTGATTTCAGGGACTTAGTGATTTCTCTAAGTCCTTGTCTGCTGTAATTTTGTTGCCATGTAAACTTCATGCAACAGAGAGATCCATGCATATTTTGGTGATGTTCAGTAAGGATGTTTTGTAGCTATAGTTGTAATTGATCCATTCCTTAAGTTGTTTGAAATTATGGAGTGCCATAACATGACTCAATCTTGCTCTACTTTTGCTATAAAATATTTCTGACAAATTCTTAACATGGTATGCAATTTTGCCAAGCTTATTGTAGTTGATCCATACATGCTATGCAACTGTTCTTGCCATGGATAGCTTCATAAACATGCCATATTGCTGTAGGTGTGCTTGGTTTGTCATGCATTGCTCTGTAGTGAGTGCATCAAGCTCACAAAGAGGTCTACATATTAATATTTCTGCCATGCTCTGTTTTCTGCTAAGTCTGAAACCTGATAACGAAACTTGCTATTTTTACATGCTTGCCATCATATCTTCTGGTCCTTTTTGGCTTATGGTCAGTAAGGAACTTTTGTCATGTGCATTTAGTAGAACACTACCATGCCTTGTTTTGCTATGTTAAGTTCCTGTAGCTTGTTGATTTTGTGCTCTGAACATTGCTACCTGATGCTGTTTTCTGCCATGTCCAGTTTTTCACCAAGTCTGTGAACCTGTAATCTTTTGCACTTTTGCCATGTTTGTTTGAGCTTGATATGTTGTGAACTAGCCGTAGCTCAGTGTTCATATTTTGTCAAGCATCGCCTGTAGATTACTTCCATGTGACTTGTTGCTATGTTGTGGTGCTGTAGCATTGTTGCTTGTTGCATTTATGTGCTATCTTGCTGTTTATCGTAGATTCGTGTCATTCTTGTTTTGCTTGCCATTTGCAAACCGTGCATCCGATTCCGGTGATCTTTATATCGATTTCGACCGAAATCATCTCATCTTTCCAGTGGCATGCTTGGTTTGCCAAGTTACTGCCATGTTCATCATTTTCCTTCCGGAGCACGCATATGCATCGCATATCATATCTCGCATATCATACATGTTTTGCATCATGTTGCTTGCGCATTTCTCGTTGTTGATTGTGGTTCCGTTTGTTTGTGTTCTTGTCTTGGGTAGAGCCGGGAGACGAGTTCGTGAACGAGGAACCTGTCGAGTACGCTTACGAGGATCAAGCTTTCGACAACTCTGAGAACCTTGCAGGCAAGATGACCACCCCTCAAAATCACTTCTATCTTTGCTATGCTAGTTGTTCGCTCTATTGCCATGCTCGCTACCTATCTTTTGCTATATCATGTCTCCCATTTTAGCCATGTCATCCCTAACCATCCTTTCCTAGCAAACCGTTGTTTGGCTATGTTACCGCTTTTGCTCAGCCCCTCTTATAGCGTTGCTAGTTGCAGGTGAAGTTGAAGTTGTTCCATGTCGGAACATGGATATGTTGGGATATCACAATATCTCTTATTTAATTAATGCATCTATATATTTGGTAAAGGGTGGAAGTCTCGGCCTTATGCCTGGTGTTTTGTTCCACTCTTGCCGCCCTAGTTACTGTATACCGGGATTATGTTCCTTGAGTTTGCGTTCCTTACGCGGTCGGGTGATTTATCGGACCCCCTTGACAGTTCGCCTTGAATAAAACTCCTCCAGCAAGGCCCAACCTTGGTTTTACCATTTGCGACCTATACCTTTTTCCCCCGGGTTTTCTAGAGCCCGAGGGTCATCTTTATTTTAAACCCCCGGGCCAGTGTTCCTCTGAGTGCTGCTCCAAACTAGAGCCCTTTGCAGCGCCACCTTGGGGAAACTCGAGGATTGGTTTTAGTTGTACGGACTGCTCATCCGGTGTGCCCTGAGAACGAGATATGTGCAGCTCCTATCGGGATTTGTCGGCACATTCGGGCGGCTTTGCTGGTCTTGTTTTACCATTGTCGAGATGTCTTGTAAACCGGGATTCCGAGACTGATCGGGTCTTTCCGGGAGAAGGTTTATCCTTCGTTGACCGTGAGAGCTTATGATGGGCTAAGTTGGGACACCCCTGCAGGGTATTATCTTTCGAAAGCCGTGCCCGCAGTTATGAGGCAGATGGGAATTTGTTAATGTCCGGTTGTAGATAACTTGTCACTTGACCCAAGTAAAATACATCAACTGCGTGAGTAGCCGTGATGGTCTCTTCTCGGCGGAGTCCGGGAGGTGAACACGGTCTGTGTTATGTATGACGTAAGTAGGTGTTCAGGACCTCTTCTTGGTCATTGCTAGATGACGTCCGTTCCGTTGCTTCTCTTCTCGCTCTCTTTCGCGCAAGTTAGCCACCATATATGCTTTTGCCGTTGCAGCTCCACCTCTTTGCACCATCTCTTCCTACAAGCTTAAATAGTCTTGATCTCGCGGGTGTGAGATTGCTGAGTCCCCGTGACTCACAGATTCTACCAAAACAGTTGCAGGTGCCGACGATGCCAGTGCAGATGATGGCGTCGATCTCAAGTGGGAGTTCGACGAGGAACGTGGTCGTTACTATGTGTCTTTTCCTGATGATCAGTAGTGGAGCCCAGTTGGGACGATCGGGGATCTAGCATTTGGGGTTGTCTTATTTTCATCTGGATTTTGACCGTAGTCGGTCTATATGATTGTATTATGGATGATGTATGATAGTTGTGTATTGTGTGAAGTGGCGATTGTAAGCCAACTCTTTATCCCATTCTTGTTCATTACATGGGATTGTGTGAAGATGACCCTTCTTGCGACTAAACCACTATGCGGTTATGCCTCTAAGTCGTGCCTCGACACGTGGGAGATATAGCCGCATCGTGGGCATTACAGAGGCATCTTGTACTCATCAAGCATAGTGCGAGCCATCTCAACAAGAGTTCTGTTCTTGCACTCCACGACGCCATTCTGCTGAGGAGTGTAAGGGGCAGATAACTCATGAGTAATACCAAGTTCATCAAGATAGTCATCAAGACCAGAATTCTTGAACTCAGTTCCATTGTCACTTCTGATGTGCTTGATCTTTACACCAAAGTTGGTTGAAGCTCTCGAGGAAAATCGTTTGAAGACTTCCTGCACTTCATGTTTGTAAGTAACAATGTGTACCCATGTGTATCGAGAGTAATCATCAACAATAACAAGGCCATAGAGAGATGCATCATTTGTGACTGATGAGTAATGGTTAGGACCGAAGAGATCCATATGAAGCAATTCAAATGGTCGAGTAGTGGTCATGATAGTCTTCGGTGGATGCTTAGCCTTGGTCATCTTTCCAGCTTCACAAGCTCCACACAAGTGATCCTTGAGGAATTTGACATTCTCAATGCCAATGACATGCTTCTTCTTCGCAAGCATGTGCAAATTCCTCATGCCTGCATGAGGAAGTCGTCGATGCCATAGCCAGCCTTCTGAAGCTTTTGCAAGTAGGCACACGGCTGGTTGCGGTCCTGTAGAGAAATCAACAATATACAAGTCTCCTCTCCTAAAGCCTTCGAAGACTTTGGAATTGTTAGCTTCCATAACCACAACACAACGATACTTGCCAAAGACAACAACCATATCAAGATCACAAAGCATTGAGACAGACATAAGGTTGTATCCTAAGGACTCGACAAGCATGACTTTGTCCACGTGTCGATCCTTTGTGATCGCAACCTTACCTAGACCCAATACCTGACTTTTGCCTTTGTCAGCGAAGATGATATGCTTCAGATGCGATGGTGATAGGGGAGCATCCATCAATAGATTCTTGTCACCAGTCATGTGATTTGTACATCCACTATCGAGGACCCACTCAGTGGCTTTTGGTTGATCATCCTGCAAATGAATTAGTGCAGCTTACGAACTTCATATACTTCATGAGTGAAGAATATGACATCATAATTCATCAGACCAATTTCATCAAGCAATGCAACAGTTAAAACAATATGAGGACGTGAGAAATGAAAGTCACGTCCTCATATTGTTTTAACTGTTTCTTCATGCTTAGCCTGCTCCTTTCAGGCACTTTTCATGTCTCCAGCAAATTCTTCAGACGTTTGAGCACGTCTGGAGACCTGACCCTGCATAAGAGATTAGTTCTTTTTCTTCACCACCCACATCTGAAGGGGTGGCAAAGAGTTCATCACTCTGCGAGCTCCATATGAGAAAGGTGGCATAGAAGCCAATCCATTCCGTTTCACATAAGAGGAGTTAGGGTAAGCATATGAATAAGCAGAGAAATTCTTCGAGGACTTATGAACATAATGATTAGAAGAATAATGCTCATATTCATAGCCCTTGGCTCTTCCCTGCGAAACAGAGTTGTTAGCACGATGATGTTCATATGAAGACTTTGATCCTTTTGAGGAATTTGGTCCACGTGAGGAATTCGATCCGTATGAGGACTTGGATCCATATGAAGAATTTGGTCCATATGAAGAATTTGATCTGGGATTCCTATTCTTCACAGGTGGTGCCATGAGGACATTCACCTGAAGACTTTCAAGGCACCTTTTGGGAACCCAGATTTTCTTCGTAGGAGAACCGTTCCTACAGTTAGTGCCAACATATCTAGCAAATACTTCACCATTCTGATTTTTAAACAGTTTATAGTTGGAGTCAAATGACTCATCAGAAGAATGAGAAGATTCACATGTAAAGCCAGATAAATTAGATGGATCAACTGGAGGTCCCTTTGCAGCAACCCATGAGGTTTTGGGCTACTGCTTAGGCTTCCAATATGTACCATCTGCATTGAGTTTCCTCTCAAAGGCAATACCCTCTTTCCTAGGGTTCCTGTTGAGGATCTGTTTTTTAAGCACATCACAAAGAGTCTGATGCCCTTTGAGGCTTTTGTACATGCCTGTCATGTACAATTCCTTCAGTCCTACATCATTAGTGATACTAGAAATGTCCTCAGATGAGGAATTAGTGATAGCAGTGACAGTTGAAGAATTTGTAGCATTAGAAGCATTTGAACATTCAGGTGAAGAATTAGCAGATTCACGTTCAATGCATTTCAAACATGGAGGAACAAATTCTTCTTGAGCAGCGCTGATTTGTTGAGCAGGTAATGAATCACGCTCCTTCTGAAGATCTTCATAACTCACTCTTAGCTTCTCAAGATCTTGCTTTCTTTGAAGAAATTCATAAGAAAGCTTCTCATGATCAGATAAGAGAGTGTTATGATGACCTTAAAGGTTGTCAAACCTAGTCTGAAGTCTCTGAAGATTTCCAGTCAAGGTTTTAGTGCGATCCATTTCTTCACCCAACATATCATCACTTTTGTCTAGCATGTTTTGAACCTTTTCAAAAGCCCTTTGTTGTTTCACAGCAATCTTAGCAAGTTTAGAGTAGCTGGGCTTGAGGTTTTCATCAGATTCATTCTCACTTGATTCAGAGGAGGTATATTTGAGTACCTTGGCACCCTTTGCCATGAAGCAATAGGTGGGAGCGTAGTCATCATTGCCTTCATCAGCCTTGTTGGTGAAGCCATTTTCTTCAGTGTTGAAGATGGACTTGCTGACAAATGCAGTAGCGAGAGCTAAATTCGCCACACCAGACTCGGAATCCTCAGACGCCTCCTCTTCCTCATTTTCTTCAGATTCAGCCTCAGAGTCCATTTCCTTGCCAATGAATGCCCGAGCCTTCTTGGAGCTGCTCTTCTTATGAGATGAAGACTTCGAGGATTTTGATGATGAAGATTTTGAGGATTTCTTCTTTTTCTTCGCATCATCAGAACTGTAATCCTTGTATTTCTTCTTCTTTGATTCCTTTTCCCACTGAGGACAATCTTGAATGTAGTGTCCAGGTTTCTTGCATTTGTGACAAAGCCTCTTCTTGTAGTCACTGGATGAGGAATCATTGCTCCTTGAGGGTTTTCCGAAGCGACCACGTCTTGAGAACTTCTGGAATTTCTTCACAAGCAGTGCTAGTTCATGGCTCAGTTCTTCAGGATCACCAAGGCTGCTGTCAAAGTCTTCATCTTCAGACTCAGAAACTGCCTTGGCCTTCAGTGCACGTGATCTGCCATAGCTCGAACCATAGAGATCTCTCTTTTCAGCAAGCTGGAACTCATGAGTATTTAGCCTCTCGAGGATATCAGCGGGATCAAGTGACTTGTAATCACCACGTTCTTGTATCATCAATGCCAGAGTATCAAATGAGGAATCAAGCGATCTGAACAATTTCTTCACCACCTCATGGTCGGTGATGTCAGTGGCACCAAGCGCTTGAAGCTCATTTGAGATGTTAGTCAGGCGATCGAAGGTTTGTTTAACATTTTCATTGTCGAGTCTTTTGAAGCGGTTGAAGAGATTGCGAAGAACATCAACTCGAGAGTCACGCTGAGTTGAGACTCCTTCATTCACTTTGGACAGCCTATCCCAGATAAGCTTAGCAGTTTCCAAAGCACTCACTCTTCCATACTGTCCTTTGCTCAGATGGCCACATATGATCTTCTCTGCTTGAGAATCGAGTTGCTTGAATCTCTTCACATCGGTAGCGTTCAGTGAGGGTGAGACAGAGGGAATACCATTTTCCACAACATACCAGAGATCGTTATCAATTGCCTCAAGATGCATTTGCATCTTATTCTTCCAGTAGGGGTAGTCCGTCCCATCGAAGATAGGACACCCAGCAGAGACCTTGATCATACCTGCGGTCGACATAACTAAAACTCCAGGCAGTTAAACCAAAATCACACAGAACAAGGAAGTACCTTGCTCTGATACCAATTGAAAGTGCGTTATATCGACTAGAGGGGGTGAATAGGCGGTTTTTATGAATTCTTCACTAAGGAATTTGCGGGTGAGGAAATTCCTTAGTGAAGAACTACTTGCAGCGGAATAAGTACTCAAGAGTAAGCATAGCAGAACATAGGCATTGTCATCATGATGAAATGAAGACAAACATAGAGTACAGAAAGCGTAAACACAGGATAGCACAGGATGAAGACAAACAGACTGAAGAAATTGAACTGAGGAAATTGAGAAAGTCTTCAGTCAAAGTCTTCAAACACATATATGAACAAGTGCACAACACGGCTATGAGGAAATGAAAGAGCTGAGGAAATAGAACCAGTTGGCTTGGTGAAGACAATGATTTGGTAGACCAGTTCCAACTGTTGTCTCAGTTGTACGTCTGGTTGGAGCGGCTAGGTATTTAAACCTGAGGACACCCAGTCCCGGACACACAGTCCTCACCGTATTCTCCTTTAGCTAAGGTCACACACACCTCGCCCAATCACTCGTGGTAAGTCTTCAGGTGACTTCCAAACCTTCACAAACTCGATCACTCGGCGATCCACAATTTCCTCTTGGATGCTCTAGACCATGACGCCTAACCGTCTGTAAGAAGCACAATCTTCAAAGGTAACAAGCATCGGATCCACGCAGGATCAATCTCTTCATTGATGCTCAATCACTTGGGGTTTGTAGGTGTTTGGATTTGGGTTTTCCTCACTTGATGATTTTCGCTCAAAGTCCTCGGAGGATGGGATGCTCTCAAATGACAAGTGTCAGTTTCTCTCGGAGCAGCCAACCAGCTATTGGTTGTAGGGGGCGGCTATTTATAGCCTAGGGAGCAGTCCGGCATGATAAGACATAAATTCCCTTCAATGATATGACCGTTAGGTGGGTAGATATTTTGGGACAGCTGGCGCGTAGCACAACAACGGTAGGAAATTTGAGTATCAAATTCCTCAGGGCTATCATGTTCCTCACTGTGTAGGCAATCCGCACTGGCGAATTCCTAACTCCTCAGTCAGAACAAATTCCTCAGAGACCAGAAGAACTTCGTCTCTGTCACTGAAGAATATGACTGAACTGTATGAGATTTCCCATGGATTCACTCGAAGGGATAGGTAGGTGTAGGATTTTGAGTTGAGCATCACATGGAAGCTTTTCCTTAGTATTTCCTCGACCCCCTTTAATAGTACGGTGTTTCCTATGACTCAAGAAAGGGAAAATGAAACTACGAAAACAAAAGTCTTCACGCTTCATGTTCCTCAAATGAATACCAAGTGTTCAAGGTCACACCAATTTCTTCACTTTCAAAGTCTTCAGAAAGTCTTCAGAAATCCAAAGTCTTCAGTCAAAGAACTTCATTTTTAGGGGTCGACTTTCTCTGTAAATATCAAACTCCTCATAGACTTATAGACCTGTGTACACTCATAAACACATTAGTCCCTTAACCTATAAGTCTTCAATACACCAAAATCACTAAGGGGCACTAGATGCACTTACACATTACCAAAATTATCATCACGGAAGTGGCCACTTCCATGATGATAAATGCCGCGTCATGGAAGTGCTTTCGTCAAGGGTGACCGACACGTGGCATCCACCGTAACGAGTCGCCGTTAAGCTATCGGGTCCAGTTTTGGATCTGATAACCCGCTAACAGCCCGGACCAATGAGGATTTTCCACGTGTAAAATTCTCATTGGCCAGAGGAAACAAGTGTTGGCTCACCATTGGGACAGATGTCATCCATTCATTGGACAGGAGGCGCCTATGATACGTCGACATGTAGCACGGCCCAACAGAGGCCCATATAGGTTAAAAAGGCCGGCCCAGTCAAAGGCTCGTAGTACTTACTCAGGTACTAGTCGGCCAGCCCAATAATGGCATGTTTAATAAAGGCCCATTTATGGCCCAAAGCCACATCTGGCCCGTTAATTGTTCGCCGAATATTTGGGCCCAATTACGGCCCAGTTACTTTTGGCCTGTTAGAGGCCCGATGTAGACATGGGCCCATTTCAGCCCGGTGTGTCTTTCGGCCTGGGAATGGCCTGTGCTGCCCATGGGCCATATATGGTCCGACGCGAGATCCGGCCCACTAACGGCCCGTGATAAAGGTGGCAACAGTTCAGCCCAACATGACTTTGGGCCTGTTAAAGGTCTATCGTATAATTTGGCCCGTTGATGCATGTACTAAGCTTTCGGCCTGTTAAAGGCCCATGATATCAGTGGGCCAACTATGGCCCGAGATATGTTTTGGCCTGGTAACGGCTCGTCATATAACTGGGCCAAAAAAGGCCAGGTCTACATTTTAGCCTGCTGAAGGCCCGTCGACGACGAGTGAAAATTGAGGCCCAACATGCATTTCGGCCTGCTAAAGACCCATGGTTTCTTCTGGACTGAAAGTGCTAGTTATCGACTAGAGGTGGTTGAATAGGCAATTTTTATGAAAGTCTTCAAAACACGGGGGCTTTTGAAGACAAACGATAGAAATGAACCTATTGATACGCAGCGGAAGGTAGACTACACTAGACAAGCCATAGTCAAGTAAGTAATGAAGTGAAAGCATGAAGACTATTGCCAGCTAGGTAGTATAGATCAGGATGGAAGATAGTATGAAGCCAAACATCAATAGTCATCACACAGTGAAGTCAAACAGATCAAGCAAGCAGGCAATGACTTCACGAAGACAAACTGTAAGTAAAAGAGGGAAGAGATAGAACCAGTTGCTCGGCGAGGACAGGGATTTGTTGGACCAGTTCCAGTTGCTGTGACAACTGTACGTCTGGTTAGGGAGGCTGAGATTTAACTCAGAAGACCGTGTCTTCACCTTATTCCCCTTGAGCTAAGGACACTTAGTCCTCGCCCAATCACTCTGGTAAGTCTTCAAGGTAGATTTCCAAACCTTCACAGACTTCGTTCACCGGCAATCCACAATGACTCATGGATGCTCAGAACGCGACGCCTAACCGGCTGGAGGATTCACAGTCCTCAAGTGTAACAAGTCTTCAGGTCACGTGGACAGAAAGACATCAGTGATGCCTAACACTCTTTGGCTCTGGGTGTTCTGGGCTTTGTCCTCGCAAGGATCTCTCTCCCAAATGCTTCGGAGGTGGGTTGCTCTCAAACGACAAAAGCCGTGCACTAACTCTGAGCAGCCACCAATTTATGGTGTAGGGGGTGGGCTATTTATAGCCAGGAGGCAACCCGACCTGATTTGTCCGAAATGACCCTGGGTCACTAAGGAACTGACACGTGTCCAACGGTCAGATTTCAAACACACGTGGCAGCTTGACTTGGGCTACAAGTAAAGCTGACTCATCCAGCTCTGGATAAGATTTGCTCTCATTGTCTTCGCTCGAAGACATAGGATTTGGTTGAGCATCACTTCAGTCACTCTGACTTTGTTCACTTGGACCCCACTTAACAGTGCGGTGGTTCCTATGACTCAACAAAGAAGAAAAGGAAACTACGAAACAACTATGTCTTCGCACTCCATAGTCTTCACGTGAATGTCTTCTCGAGTCATAATCTTCGTTGTGAATATCTTCACATACCACCATTGTCTTCAATGTCTTCACACATTTTTACGGGTCATCTCCGGTAGGTAAACCGAATCAATGAGGGACTACTACCTGTGTTATCCTGCAATTCTCACAAACACATTAGTCCCTCAACCAAGTTTGTCGTCAATACTCCAAAACCAACTAGGGGTGGCACTAGATGCACTTACAATCTCCCCCTTTTTGGTGATTGATGACAAACTGGTTGAAGTTTTCAACGGGGATAAAAGTATGTGAAATTGTAAGGGTTAAGGCATTGTCTTCATAAGTAGCAAAAGGCTCCCCCTAAAGATGTGCATATAAGTAGTTTGCTTTTGAATGCAAATGCACATGGCAGGTTTTGCTTTGTGGAGATCCTCTTCAAATTTTGAAGACAATTCATCATGCATATAGAGATAAGATGAAGATAATGGCATGCATACTGAAAAATGGACGTCTGTGGAATGACTTCAAGCGGAATTTATCATCGCATCACAGAATAGCAGACATAGTAGCAGACGACCATCAAGTTTAAGTGTTACAACCCAAAGAACCAAATGTATCAAAAACGAGAGTTTTAATCACTTGGCGAAAAGATATAGCAACCACCCATATGGACCCGCTTGAAGACTATCAACTCATATGCTTCTCCCCTTTTGTCAGTAAGGACCAAAAAGGTTTGAAGGCATAGAGCATCTACTCGTTCCCATCAGGAGTAGATGAAGGTGCAGGGTCGACGTTCGAGTCCGGTGGTGCAGAGGGGCCTGGTGCAGTGTCGAGACGCGGCGAAGTCATGGTTGGTGAAGTGGCATCGTCTTCTTCATCGACGACTCTCGCAACAACAGTTGTAGCCGAAGGTGAATACTCCTAGTCTTCTAAGGAAGGAGTACGACGCAAGACGGCATTTCGGGGAGGCGTGGAATCAAATTTGTAGCGCTCTGTGAAGCCTTTTCGCGAAGATCGTCTTCAGAGCTTAGCAAAGTCAGACTCTTCCAAGACCTCCAACAGGCTTCATGTGATACGATTGCGTTCTTGGTGGCAAGATTGCGAATGCGATTAACATCCACCAAGAGGCTCTGCATCTGAAGCTTTAGCCAGTCATGGTGCCTATCCTGTTTTTGATGTAAGGCCACAAGAAGCTCTCAGTCATTGAGTACACGAGATCGCTTCCGAGGCCTTTGAGCAATGGTGCTTTCAGTGGCTTCAGTGTTTGCACGATGAGGTGCACGTGTATTTGCAGCCAGAGGGTAAGCAGGAGTGGCAGCATTTGGAACATGAACCCCTTCAATTGGTTGCGTGAAGCTCTGATGGTCAACGTTATGAAGATAAAGTGGTTCCTTGGCAGGCTCAGGGTAGATGACTTCGATAGACATATCAACCTCAGGAAAGAAGATAAGATGGTTGCACGCTGATGGCTGATAGTTGACAGAAGAGTGAAGCTTGATTAAGCGCATCACCCATGGAGCATAAAACTTCAAGCCAAATAGACCAACTCCAGATGCTGCAAGTTGCCTGATGAAGAAATCTTGAGCATTGAAGCTAATGCCATTGAGAATATAGAACACCAATGTCTTCATTGTGCCTTCAAGCTTGGCTGCAGGAGAATGTCCTTTGACGGGCCATAGAGTTCGCCTTACAATGTGATAAATGGTACGGGGCAGATACTCGAGGTCTTCGACAAAGAATTCCTTAGGATATTCAGCATCTTGTGGCAGTGGCTTCATCATGCTGAGCATCTGACTCATGTTGGGCTCAGGCTTATGAAATATGCTCTCCAATGCATTCCTGTGTAGCTAACAACCAGGTTCATGGAGCTCACCTGGAGTGGGTAGGGAAGTAAGCTCGATGATATCTTGAGCTTTGGCTTCATGGTGCACATCACCTGTCATCCACTCAAGGACCAAAGTCTTCGGATCCCTGTTGTAGCCACGAATGTGAAGAGTGGCATAGAATTGCAGCAGAAGCTCCTCATTCCAATGCTCTTTGTCAATTACAAACTGTAGAAGGCCAGCATCTCTGAAACAATCTAGAGCTTCTTCCAAGCAGGGCAGACCAACAATGGCTTCACAATCCAGACGCATGTGAGGAAAGATTCGCCCTTGATTGTATGAGATACATGAGTAATAACTGCGCTGCTGATAGCTCCAGAAGCGATCAGATGAGATCTTTGGCTTCGAGTACGGATTCTTGGCACTGTCAAAGAATGTGTTGTGTGCCCTGAAGCTTTTTACATTGAACGATCCTGGTGATGTTGCAGCACCGGGAAATCTTGGCACTCTGGGCTTTGGCTTCTGGACCTGAGGCCTTTACTCCACATGGTATTCAAATTGTGGTCCGGGAGTAGTGTGAGGAACTAGAACAGGCCATCGGACAGTGACAAGTTGGTTGCGATCATATTCCTGCTCAATAGTGTGAGGCCTTGGGGGTGGAACAGCAGCTTCGGCATTGACTGTGGCTTCAGGTTGCGCACTAGCTTCAGGCGCAACATTAGCTTCAGGCGCCACAGTGTCTTCAGCCATGACAACGTCATTGGCTTCAGCAAAGTTGTTTGTGGCCGCCTCAATGTTTTCAACCTCCATTTCAGTGGCAGGAGGGTCGGGCATAGACATGTTCTCCTCGAGAACAACTTCTTGAGTAACAGGGGGTGTGGCAGCTCTTTCTTCTTCTCTTGGTTCTTGATTATCATCGGTTGATGCAGCCGGAATGTCTTCAGCAACTTTGGCTTCGGACTCAGAGACATTCATGGTAGGGGTGGCGTCAGGAAACACTTGACGTGCCACTGAGTTTTGAGGCGCTTCCCCTTTCGGAATGCTCGACATGCCGACCTGTGGCCTAGGGCCTTCGCGAAGCCTGCAGAAAGCTAGCGATGCCTGGGGTGAGGGAGTGGTCTGCACCATGCAATTTTCATCGTCAAGCACCGGAGAGGTGACTTGAGGTGGTGGAGTACTGGGTGTGTCATCTTGACTTGGTGTGTCTTGTTGAGGGTGATCAGCCCATGATGCATCCTGAGCAATTGACGTCAAGGGACGACCAATGCTGGTGAGTTTGTTGTTTGTAAGAACAGGCGATGATACTAGTTGGTGCTCGATCTGAGGAAGGACTTCATCATCTTCTACATTGTTGCCATGACCAATGTCTTCAGCTGTGATGGGGTCGACAACTAGAATTTCTTCATCTTCAGGAGCCTCTGTGGAAGCAGGCTCGTGAACTACAAGTTGACGCTCTTGGTTGGTGGAGGCAGGACGAGCAACTGAGATGGGCTCGACAACAAGTGGCTCTGTGGCAGCAGCACGCTCTTTCCGCAAAGACTTTGTCTTCGGCTTCTTTGTTGATGGAGCACCATCAGAGGCATTCTTGTGCTTGTGCTTCTTGGCTTCGGCCTCAGCTGCCCTTGTCTTCTTCAGTTCTGAAGCTGCTGAGGGGACCTTAGGCTTCGAGCCTGTCATGCTGGAAGGGAAGACAATGCAAGGTGCTTCCTGCCTTGATGCTTCAGCTTGGGCCATAGCAGGCTTCTTCTTTTGTTTGGCAGCCATCTTGGGGTCAATGCCTAGACGCACAAGAGCCTTGCGCTTTTCTGCCTCATTGTGTGCTTGAACACATTTTTTTCCAAAGTGTTTCATTCTCTCTCTTGAACCTTTTGCTTCTTCACGCTTCTTGTGAAACAACTCTTTGAGCTCATGCAGCATTTTCTTGAAGCTTTGAACATCTGCCACGCTGAGCTTGGCCATGTTCTTCTTGAAGAGAGATTTCTCATAGTCAATCATGTTTTTCAGATCAACAATCTTCTGAGCCAGAGCTAGCTCATTGGCATTGGCTCCGTGGAAAGGTGACGCTTATGTCCACCGGGAGCTGAAGATCATCAATGCTAAGGCTTTGGTTGTCAAACCACTCATCGATGAAGTTGTTCAGAATATCCACATCAAAGAGGGGCAGATCGTTCAAGATATCTGCCTCTTGCTTGCTCTTGATCAGCAGCTCAAGGGCATCATCACCAAGATCTTCATCGCTGGACAGATCAATGGTGGCATCCTCATTGCGCAGAACTATGGCACGGGTCAGTTCTTGAGCAGAACTCTTGATGGGCTTCTTCTTCTTGGATTTCTCTATCTTCATGGAGATACGAGAAAGATCTTCTGATTGCACACTGGCTTCAGGAGGTGCAGAGGTCAATGGCTTCACACGCGAAGCTCTTGGTGCGGCAAAGGGCTTTGAAGCCTTTGTTTTCTTTTGCTTTTGCGGCTTAGGTGGAGCTGGCGCTTCATCAGAATCTGCGTCATCCGTTGAGTGATCCATAGCGGCCCCATGTACTACTATGTGAGTGATGAGGCCTTTGAGGTTATAGAAGGGGCCGACGATGTTTGGATTTGCATCACGGGTGCCATCAGCCCTTGGAGCAGATGGACCAGGGTTAAAGTCGAGTCCAAATGCTTTCTTGTTCTTCACAGCAGAATCTTTTGCAAACTTATAGTTACACTTGAACAGATTGTCGTCGCGACACCATAACAGAGAAGATGGGTTAGCATTCTCTAGCTGTGGTCCTCGGACCATGCAAGGATAGAAGCCTTGAGCAATGGCTTCGGACTTGGACTTGGGCTGAAGATTTTTGTATAGAATATCTCCCCATGGTCGCTTGATGGCGTTCTTTTCAGCATATTCAGCAGTCACATATCTGTATAGGAACCATTGTTCTGCCCAATATCTTCGAATCCATTGGATTCGAGTCTTGCGCTGACCATAGTTCTCTTCAGGATCTGTCTTGTACAGTTCATACAGATCAGGAGGTAAATCCTTGGATGTATCTCCACGGCGCTGCCTGCCGCCTTTCCTTGCAGATTTTTCAGTTGCCATAATGTTCAGACTGAAAGGCTTCAATACAGGGAATGGCTTCCTTTTGCTGGTCAGACAGGAACTGGCTTCAGGGGAATTGATGTTTCGCTGTAAGAATTCTACAAATGAATGCAGACTATGAGAACCAAGGGATTCTCCCACGGACATGTACCTGTGACAGCATTAGAGGTGCGAGGGAAGGGAAAGAGGTCATATGCATTCTCAGAAGATTTTGAAGATAAATCAGTTTGAAGACATTGACCTCATAGCGCGAAGGCATTCACTTATTTGGTGAGAGTCGGTTCCAGATTTGTACGAATCAAAGAATAAGTACAAGTGAGGAATCTAACTAGTTGTGAAGCATAAGTGAATATACTTTGCAAGATATGAGATGCAGAAGAAGATAGATCCAGTTTTGGAAGGTGAGAAACCACTTTTGGTTGAAGTGGATGGATCTGATGAATCAAAAAGGTTGTAAAAAGTAAGTTTTAATTACCGCAAGAAGAACTGCTAGACGAAGTTGAGAGGGAGGCCGAGCAGTTCAATCTCCCGCACCCTAACTTGGCAGCGGAAGACACCTACGGCGGTGGCGGAGAGGACGAGGTCCGCGGCCGGCGTGAGGACGGCGTCGAAGAAGTCGCGGCAGCTAAGCACTTCGTCTCTGGCGTTGATGCGAGCTAGCAGAGGCGCTAGGGTTTGTGAGAGGTGGCAAGGTGGAAGAAGAGATTATGACCGCGGTGAGTTGTGCATATATAAGGGACAGCACAGCATAATTACGCAGGTTCCCCTAGCGGTTCACATCTGAAGGACACATGGCATGCATGCAACGCATTGGAAGTTGTTCCATGTTCCCACGCATGCCTGGACTGTCGGGTGGCCGTTCCGACTTCTCCGGGTTTCAGGCAATAAGGATATAGCATTACAACATATTCAACTTTTGTCTCTGTATGTTCTGCTGACAAGGACGCAAAGAAGACATTCGGCAGTTTCAATAGAATGCATATGATTTAGATAGATAGAATCTGAGGTAGAAGCATAGAAAAGCGGTTAGGGTCCGATCACATTCACTTAGATCGAAAGATTCAAACATGAAGATATAGCCATAAGTGAATGTTGTAGAGGAGACCAAATCAACATTGTGAAGATAAACATGAAGTCAAATCAATGTTGAAGACAAACCAAATGCGAAGACTTTGCAAATGTGACGCCAAACGAAACACTTCAAACAAAAGTTTGGTGGTGGCGTGACCCACAGTATAGGAAGTATTAGACCCAGACACGGCGCACAATTATCGTGGCGCTCCGAAGTCAGATTCCACATTAATGTATTCACACTTAGAGTGTATGTCTTCATTGATTGAAGATATACTTTACTTCGTGTGTTGCACATCTAAGTCATCAACATGCATAAGCGTTAGGATGTGTGTCCAATCAAAGGACATTCGAGGATTCTAAGATATTTAGCTCACACTTCAACTTGCAAAACCTTTTCTCATCCAAGGGCTTTGTGAAGATATCTGCCAATTGCTCTATAGTGTTGACGTGAATGATATCAATATCTTCCTTCATGACATGATCTCTGAGAAAGTGATGACGAATTTCAATGTGCTTTGTCTTCGAGTGTTGAACTGGGTTGTTGGCAATCTTGATGGCGCTTTCATTGTCGCAGTAAAGTGGCACTTGCTTCAGATGGATGCCATAGTCCTTGAGAGTTTGCTTCATCCATAGAAGCTGAGCGCAGCAAGATCCAGCAGCAATGTATTCAGATTCAGCAGTGGAGAGAGACACACAGTTCTGCTTCTTTGAAGACCAACAGACAAGAGATCGTCCAAGAAAGTGACATGTGCCTGATGTGGACTTGCGATCAACCTTGTCACCAGCATAATCAGCATCTGAGAATCCAACTAGATCAAACTCTGAGCCCTTTGGATACCATAATCCTAGTGTTGGGGTGTAAGCCAAATATCGAAGAATTCGCTTCACAGCTAAGTGATGCGATTCCTTTGGTGCCGCTTGGAATCGGTCACACATGCAAACGCTAAGCATGATATCTGGCCTAGATGCACATAAATAGAGTAAAGAACCAATCATGGAGCGGTATACCTTTTGATCGAACTCTTTACCATTGTCGTCGGGGCCCAGATGACTTTTGGTTGGCATTGGCGTTGAGTAACCTTTGCAGTCTTGCATTCCAAACTTCTTCAGGCAATCTTTGAGGTACTTCTCTTGAGATATGAAGATGTCGTTGCTCTGCTGACGAATTTGAAGACCAAGGAAGAACTTCAGCTCACCCATCATGGACATCTGATATTGCTCTTGCATCATGTGCCCAAACTCATCACTGTATCTTTTGTCAGTGCAGCCGAAGATAATGTCATCCACATAGATCTGGCACACAAACAGTTCACCATCGTATGTCTTCGTGAAGAGAGTGGGATCCAGGGAACCAGGTTTGAAGCCTTTGCTCTTCAGGAAGTCTTTGAGTGTGTCATACCAAGCACGAGGGGCTTTTTTGAGGCCATACAGTGCCTTGTTGAGCTTGTATACCATATCAGGATGTTTTGGATCTTCAAAGCCAGGAGGTTATGCAACATACACTTCTTCTTCAATCTTGCCATTGAGAAACGCACTCTTCACATCCATTTGATACAGAAGGATGTTGTGATGGTTGGCATAGGCTAGCAGTATGTGAATGGCTTCAAGCCTAGCCACGGGAGCAAATGTTTCATCGAAGTCAATCCCTTCAACTTGAGTGTATCCTTGAGCAACGAGACGAGCCTTGTTTCTGACAACTTGACCATGCTCATCTTGTTTGTTGTGATAGATCCATTTGGTGCCAATGATATTGTGCTTGCGAGGGTCAGGACGCTTGACTAATTCCCACACATTGTTCAGCTCGAATTGTTTAAGCCCTTCTTGCATAGCTTGAATCCATTCAGGTTCCGTGAAGGCTTCCGCAACTTTCTTGGGTTCAGATATAGAGACAAATGCAAAGTGCCCACAGAAATTTGCTAGCTGAGTTGCTCTTGAACGAGTGAGTGGACCAGGTGCATTGATGCTATCAATTATCTTCTCAATCTGTACTTCATTTGCAACACGAGGATGAACTGGACGAAGATTTTGCCCTTGTTGACCATTGTCTTCTTCTTCAGCATTGGCTTCAGGCTGAGCAGTGTCTTTAGGTTGGTTTGGCACAGAAATGATAAGTTCTTCTTCAGCCTATGCCTCTGAAGGTATGATTTCTCCAGTTCCCATAAGCTTAATCGATTCACTAGGAGGGGCTTCATCTAGCACATTTGGCAGGTGCTCTCTTTGCGAGCCGTTAGTCTCATCGAACCGCACATCCACAGTTTCAACCACTTTATAGTGAAAGAGGTTGAAGACTCTGTAGGAGTGCGAATCCTTTCCGTAACCAAGCATAAAACCTTCATGTGCTTTCGGTGCAAATTTTGAAGTGTGATGTGGATCCTTGATCTAGCACCTAGCACCAAATACTCTTAAGTAACCGATGTTTGGCTTCTTACCAGTTAGGGGCTCATAGGATGTCTTCTTTAGAAGCTTGTGAAGATAAACACGGTTGATGACGTGGCATGTAGTATCAATGCTTCAGGCCAGAACTTCCTTGGAGTCTTGTACTCATCAAGCATCGTCCGAGCCATCTCAATGAGTGTCCTGTTCTTACGCTCCATGATACCATTTTGCTGAGGTGTGTATGGAGCTGAGAACTCATGAGTGATGCCCAATGTATCAAGGTAAGTGTCGAGGCCTGTGTTCTTGAACTCTGTGTCGTTGTCACTTCTAATGTGCTTGATCTTGATGCCATAGTTCGTCATGGCACGGTTGGCAAATCGTCTGAAGAAATCCTGCACTTCCTTCTTGTTGAGAATTATATGCACCCATGTATATCTTGAATAATCATCAACAATGACGAAGCCATAGAGACAAGCAGTGGTAGTAAGAGTAGAGTAGTGAGTAGGGCCAAATAAGTCCATGTGAAGAACTCGAAGGGTTGAGATGTAGTCATGATTGTCTTCGAGGGATGCTTGGCCCTCGTCATCTTTCCAGCTTCGCAGGCACCACATAGATGTTCCTTCTTGAACTTGATGCCCTTGATGCCTACGACATGTTTCTTCTTCGCGAGAGTGTACAAGTTCCTCATGCCAGCATGCCCTATCCTCCGATGCTAGAGCCAGCACTCTGAAGCTTTTGCTAGAAGGCATACGGCCAACTGTGGTCCTGCTGAGAAATCTACCATATACAGATCATCTTTCCGATACCCTTCAAAGACTAGAGACTTGTCAGATTCCATTAGAACAAGGCAATGATATTTTCCAAATATCACAATCATGTTCAAATCACAAAGCATTGAGACAGACATTAAGTTGAAACCAAGGGATTCAACAAGCATCACTTTATCCATGTGCTGATCTTTTGAGATTGCAACTCTACCTAGACCCAATACCTTGCTTTTACCAGTGTCAGCAAATGTGATGTGACTCTTGTCAGATGGACGTAAGGTTGAGTCCATGAGAAGACTTCGATCACCAGTCATGTGATTAGTGCATCCACTGTCCATAATCCATTCTGAAGCATGTGGTGTCATACCCTACAGTGCAGTTAGGGGGATAGGCTTCACCAAGGGTATTGTGAAGCATAAACATTTGACGAACAAGCGGAATATCAAAGCTCAGATCCAGGTTAGGACTGATAGGATGATTGCCAAGGGATTCAGGAACAAAATACATAGTAAGACCATTTGGGCATTTTATCTTGCGCCCCACAAGATGTTTTAGGTCCCCAGCAACAGCATCAGACGCCTTTGATTTCCGGCTGGAGACCTTTCCCTGCAAAGGAGAGTTAAGTTTTCTTAACCACCCACATTTTCAGGGGTGGCTTCGAAGCAATGAGTCTAAGTGCAGCATCTGAGAACTTTGGCTTTGGAGCACTAGGAAATAGCTTTGCAGGAGGTGAATAATACTCATAAGAATAAGCAGAATAGTTCTTGGTCTTATGAACATAGAGGTTTGAAGAAACACGCTCATATTCACAAGTCTGAGTATGATTTCCCTGCAAAACATTGGCGTTAGGGTGACTCTGGTGAGTCCTCTGTCTGTATGAAGCCTTTGGACCATATGAAGCCTTTGGTCCGGGGTTTGTCTTCTTCCCAGGTGGTGTCATGATGACATTCACCAGAAGATTCTCAAGACAACTCTTGGGCACCCAGATCCTCTTCAAAGGTGGTACATTCCTGCAGTTAGTACCAATATACCTGGCAAACACTTCACCATTCTGATTCTTAAACAATTTATAGTTTGTATCAACGGATTCATCAATGATAATTGGGTTAGCACAAGTGAAGCTAGATAAGGTGGATGGATCCACTGAAGGTCCCTTTGCAGCAACCCATGTGGTTTTGGGGTACTGCTCAGGCTTCCAGTAAGAACCATCAACATTCATTTTCCTTTCAAACCCAACACCCTCTTTCCTAGGGTTTCGGTTCAGAATCTGCTTTTTGAGGACATCGCATAGTGTCTGATGCCCTTTGAGACTTTTGTACATTCCCGTCTCAAGCAATGTCTTCAACCTGGCATTCTCATCAGCAATAGTAGTGGTATCCTCAGCAGAGGGGTTAGTTACCACATCAGCAGTTGAAGATATTGCAACAGTAGCAGCAGTAGAACATTCAGCAACAGAGGTGGCGTTGTCACGCTCAAGGCATTTTAGACTGGTGGTTCAAATCCTTCCTGAGCGGGACTGATCTGTTGAGTGCAAAGTGACTCGTTTTCTTTTTGAAGATCTTCATGAGCCGCTCTCAATTTCTCAAGGTCTTGCTTCCTTTGAAGATAATCGTAGGAAAGCTTTTCATGAGTTGTTGAGAGCGTTTCATGACGACTTTCAAGTTCCTCGTACTTAACATGAAGATTTTTTATCTCTTCAATTAAGGACTGGCATAGGGTCATTTCCGCGTCCAACAGGTCATCGCTTTTGTCTAGCAATTTTTGAATATGTTCCATCGCTTTTTGTTCAGTTGCAATTTTAGCAAGTGTTTTGTGGATAGGTTTGGATTCACAATCAAAGCCATCTTCACTTGATGTTTGAAAGTAGGCATCGCATGAGTTTACCTTGGCACCACGTGCCATGAAGCAGTAGGTGGGAGCAGAGTCGTCCTTGTTATTTGCATCAGCGTTGGTGACAGAGCCATTGTCTTAAGTGTTGAAGATGGACTTGGCAACGTAGGCTGTTGCTAGAGCCAGACTTGCAACGCCAGAGTTGGACTCCTCCTCAGACTCCACCTCTGCCTCCTCAGAAGCAGACTCCTCCTCTGAATCCATCTCCTTGCAACAAAAGCACGAGCCTTGCCAGATGAGCTCTTCTTGTATGAGGAAGACTTGGACGAAGACTTGGAAGAAGACTTTGAGGATTTCTTCTTCTTCTTGTCATCAGAATCATATTCCTTGCTCTTCTTCTTCTTCTTCTTCTTCTTCTTCTTCTTGTTCTCATTGTCCCACTGTGGACACTCGGAGATGTAGTGACTAGGTTTCTTGCACTTGTGGCATGTTATCTTCTTGTGGTCATGAGTAGAAGCTTCATCATTTCTCGAGCTGGATCTTGAAGACTTTCTGAAGCCTTTCTTCTTGGTGAATTTCTGAAACTTCTTCACAAGCATAGCAAGATCCTTTCCAATGTCTTCAGGATCCCCAGAACTGTAGTCAGATTCTTCTTCAGATGAGGAAACAGTCTTTGCCATCAAAGCGCGAGTACGGCCATAACTGGGACCATATATATCTCTTTTCTCAGATAACTGGAACTCTTGTGCGTTGAGCCTCTCAAGTATGTCAGACGGATCGAGAGTCTTGTAGTCAGGACGTTCTTGAATCATCAGGGCCAGAGTGTCAAATGAGCTGTCAAGTGATCTCAGGAGTGTCTTGACGATTTCATGCTTGGTGATCTCAGTAGCGCCGAGTGCATGAAGATCATTTGTGATATCAGTGAGGAGATCAAATGTGAGCTGGAAATTCTCATTGTCATTTCTCTTGAAACGGTTGAAGAGGTTGCAAAGAACACTGATCCTTTAGTCTCTCTGGGTTGAGACGCCTTCATTGACCTTGGAGAGCCAGTCCCAGACTAGCTTCACAGTTTCCAGAGCACTCACACGACCATACTGTTCTTTGGTCAGATGACCACAGATGATGTTCCTGGCAGTGGAATCCAGTTGAATGAACCTCTTGACATCAGCAAGGGTGACACCTTCACCGGCCTTGGGAACGCCATTCTTGACGACATACCAGAGGTCGACATCAATGGCTTCAAGATGCATGCGCATCTTATTCTTCCAGTAGGGGTAATCAGTGCCATCGAAGACAGGGCACGTAGCGGAGACTTTGATTATCCCTGCAGTCGATATAGCTAAAACTCCAGGCGGTTAAACCGAATCACATAGAACAAGGGAGCACCTTGCTCTGATACCAATTGAAAGTGCTAGTTATCGACTAGAGGGGGTGAATAGGCGATTTTTATGAAAGTCTTCAAAACACGGGGGCTTTGAAGACAAACGATAGAAATGAACCTATTGATATGCAGCGGAAAGGTAGACTACACTAGACAAGCCATAGTCAAGTAAGTAATGTAGTGAAAGCACGAAGACTATTGGCAGCTAGGTAGTATAGATCAGGATGGAAGATAGTATGAAGCCAAACAACAATGGTCGTCACACAGTGAAGTCAAACAGATCAAGCAAGCAGGCAATGACTTCACGAAGACAAACTGTAAGTAAGAAGAGGGAAGAGATAAAACCAGTTGCTCGGCGAGGACATGGATTTGTTGGACCAGTTCCAGTTGCTGTGACTATTGTACGCCTAGTTAGGGAGTCTGAGATTTAACTCAGAAGACCACGTCTTCACCTTATTCCCCTTGAGCTAAGGACACTTAGTCTTTGCCCAATCACTCTGGTAAGTCTTCAAGGTAGACTTCCAAACCTTCACAGACTTCGTTCACCGGCAATTCACAATGACTCTTGGATGCTCAGAACGCGACGCCTAACCGGCTGGAGGATTCACAGTCCTGAAGTGTAACAAGTCTTCAGGTCACGCGGACAGAAAGACTTCAGTGATGCCTAACACTCTTTGGCTCTGGGTGTTTTGGGCTTTGTCCTTGCAAGGATCTCTCTCTCTCTCTCTCAAATGCTTCGGAGGTGGGTTGCTCTCAAACGACAAAAGCTGTGCACTAACTCTGAGCAGCCACCAATTTATGGTGTAGGGGGTGGGCTATTATAGCCAAGAGGCAACCCGACCTGATTTGTCCGAAATGACCCTAGGTCACTAAGGAACTGACACGTGTCCAACGGTCAGATTTCAAACACACGCGGCAGCTTGACTGGGGCTACAAGTATAGCTGACTCATCCAGCTCTGGATAAGATTTGCTCTCATTGTCTTCGCTCGAAGACATAGGATTTGGTTGAGCATCACTTCAGTCACTTTAACTTTGTTCACTTGGACCCCACTTAACAGTGCGGTGGTTCCTTTGACTCAACAAAGAAGAAAAGGAAATTATGAAACAACTATGTCTTCGCACTCCATAGTCTTCACGTGAATGTCTTCTCGAGTCATAATCTTCATTGTGAATATCTTCACATACCACCATTATCTTCAGTGTCTTCACACATTTTTAAGGGTCATCTCCGGTAGGTAAACCGAATCAATGAGGGACTACTACCTGTGTTATCCTGCAATTCTCACAAACACATTAGTCCCTCAACCAAGTTTGTCGTCAATACTCCAAACCCAACTAGGGGGTGGCACTAGATGCACTTACATGGACAGTAACAGGCCAGCAGAATATTCAGCCTGTTAATGGCCCAACGGTACATGGGCCAAACTAAGCGCTGGGTCCACAAAAGGCCCCACTAAAATTTGGGCCGAATATAGGCCGGAGTAAGTTGTGGGCCTGGGGCAAAGTGTGAAGGCCCCAATGGCCATTTGGGCCCAAGAAAGATGAAGGCCGGCCCAATTGTGGCCCACTAAAAAGCAAGCCCGTTAGAGGCAAATGTTTCGGCCCGGTTGACTACATCAGATTTTTTTTCAGATAGCGAATGATGGCAGTAACTAGTAGGAATTAAGAACAAACCTACTCTATACAATAAAGAAATTATGGCATAGTAACTTAGAACAAACCTACACTATACAATAAAGGATTTATGGTATATTACATCCACTGGGCATCGAAGTTTGCCACCAGTGATCATAAAGCGCAACAAAGAAGCAGATTACAAAAACTGGGCACCATTGCAGCGTAACAAAATAATACTAAACCGAGACCACATCCAAGACAGTTCAAGAAATGTTAGCCTTGCGCGGGAACTGCTGTGCAAGCTGCTGAGCAAGGCTGTGAGACCGGCCTAGCATGTCGGTCATAGCTTCCAGGTGTAGCTGTTTAGCAATGAGGTTCTCATTGGTGTTCTCCGCAATCTTTCTTAGAGATAGGACTTCAAGTCGAAGTTGAGTTGCAGAATGCCTTTCTACTAGAACTTGGGACTGAAGAAATCGAACTGATTCAGACAGCGAATTCTGTGAGCTTGTCTGACTGCTAGTCTCAAGTAACTTGAACACTGCATCAAGACAAGACTTTGGGGTTGCCTCGCTATCTTCAAGATGTTTTGCCTTCTTTGTTGCAATATATGTTGGGTTTGTCTCACAGCCTTCAGCAGACTTGTGCATGCCATCAGGCATATCACCCTGAAACAAGCAGAGAGATGACAGGTTTTGCACGTTTATAAACAAAGATGATAACTATGATGTCAATTCCATCCAATTTCAAATTAGAAAATAAAGAGTAGGTTCAAAATATCAATAGCATAATTTGGCATTGTTCATAATGCGGGGACCTTCACCACACTACTGGATTACCATGTCAACATAACAATCATAGATGAAGGGCAAAGACAATCATTGTATTTATTTTGGTTAATGTGCATGGCATGTTGTTCATATCATCAGCCACATCGGTAAGATAAAATAGGAGATGACAAGGTTCAAATGTGGGCTGCTTCACCACACACTGGATTATAGATCCAAAAAAACAAGCATACATATAGGGAGTATTGAGTAATGTGCATGGTATGAATAAGGAATTTGGTTTTACAAGTAAAACTTGGAACTTAGGTTCTTGCGAACATGCATTTTGATAGAAACAGCAAACTAAACAGCAGTAAACGATAGGGAGTATGAGAAAATTAAACAGCAGTTGAGGATAAAGGATTTAGAATGACTAACTTACATTAACAGTTAACACCGGCTTTATAATGCCCTTCTCCATGTCAAGGGAAGGATAACTCAAGAATTTCGGCACAGAATCTTCTTCATAAGCATTGCCTGTACTCTACATTTTGTAGAGAGTAATTATAGATATGATAATACTGGAAGGGATAGAGGATAGTGAAGATAAGATGCAGATTGATGCTACATAATCAACTACCAATCCCTGGAAGTACAAGCATTACAGGAAAAAATATACTGACAAGAGCAATGGGCTACACTTCTGCACTGGCATTGTCTGTGTATTCAACTTTTTGGTAAGATTAAATATAGATCTGATATTTTTTAGTAAATGGTGGGCGAGGGAGATAAGATGCAGAATGATGCACAATGAACCAATCCCTCTTCCCATAATACAAGAGTGTTTTGAACACTGGTGTACTATACAAAACGTTCTTGTATTATGGGACGGAGGGAGTAGCTGTTAATGTAAGTACAGTGATAGACGATGTTCGGTCCTTACAAGAGGACTGTAGAGCTAAACCTCTTCAAAAGCACTGGGTTGATTCCAAATTTATGTAAGAGTCCATACGGATCTTATATTGTCCACCAAATGGACGATAACGAGGCTAACATGTGCAGTGATGCTACATAATCAAACAGCTATGAAAGTAAGTATGGTCATACAGGGCAAGAGGTACTCACAAGAGCAATGCAGTGTGCAGTATAGTTGCGAGATTCTGTGGTCCCTTGAGAATGAATGTTCTTCTGCTAACAGTTTTCGTACAAGTGAGACATTAAGGCAAATGCAGAAATGTAGTTCAAATTGTGATGTGATATCATAGATAGTACCTTATTCCGCAGACGAGACCAATGTGTAACAAGATTATTCCAGTCACTGTCTGATAAAATGTAGCACCAGAGACTTTACAGAAATTTTGGTTAGAGGCTTGCCATCGAAGTGCGCTTACCTCAGGTAGGAAAGATACTTGATCAACGAGTGCTTGGAAAGTGCAACCAACCCTTGCTCATCTTGACAATCCAGTTTGGTCCTCGCCTATTTAAAAGAATGAAATCTTGTGTCTTCTGTCAGCAGAAACATATGAAGTAATTACCATGAATAACATTAGTACATTACTTACGCGTAAGTTGTGGAGGAAGACTGGAAAATGTTCTTTGTCTGCGGTATAATCTTTCCATGAAGGAAAGATGCGCACAAAGTTCCTGACAACAATATAAGCTTCGTCTTCTAAACTGGGAAGAAATGAAACAGGGGTCCTATTTGCTGCAATTGGGGCTCTCTCTAGTTCAAAAAGGGATTTGGCAACTGGATTTGGTGTACTCTTTGCTGGAATGGGGTTTTTGCATCGTAGAGCTGGTGCTATGTCAACTGGCATCATCATACTGTTTGCTGCAGTTGGGGTCTGCTGAGTTGGGGCATCAGAAATGACCAGTGTAGTAGGGCTAGAGTCTGCTAGAGCTGGGGTGTTTTGTGGGTCAGGTGATATTGCAACTACACCTAATGGGATATTTGATTTATCAGGTGTCACTACCTTTACCAAATACTTTGCTCGTGCTCTTCCGCGATCAGCAATCACCCTCTTCCTTTTGAACGTCTGATACACAAGAACATCATTTGAATGGATAAATATGGTATGATGACAGATGGAATATGTACTGAAAATGGATAGGCAGGGCGTATTCACATACACAATGTGTAAACTAAGCTAATGGTAGTGCAACAAAGTAGAAGCAATGCAAAGCATCAGTTGCAAGATATGTGCGACCAATATAACCTTGGAAAGTTAGAGCAAGCACCTTGATGTGTGAATAAGATAGGGCATCTGCCTCTGACTCCTCCACTAGGGAGCTACATTGACTTAGGTCTCCCTCTAGCTCAGAATCACTGTTAGGATCATATTCTGAGCATAAATCTGTAGGTGGAGAGCATTTGCATTGCCTTGCATCCAGACTTGATTGCAGTCCCTTAATGCCAAGTTTGACAGCCATGGCATTGTTCTTCTTTATTCTTTTCATGCGCGCAAGCTGATAAACATTATGATGTTGTTCAGAATCTAAGATTCACGAAAACATAAAACGTAGTCAGGTTATCTATGGAATGCATTGCGGATTAAACTCGAACAGTGTCTCCCTATAAACCCCTGCATATGCAAAGTTCACCCCCAACCATGCTGACTAGACCACACACAGAAATACAAACCTCTTATGTCTCTATAACAGGCACACACACATTTCAAAACTGAAGTAGGAACACTAGAATCATATCAAATTCGTATTTGAACAAATAAACTAAGGAATTATGAGTGGCATAATGTTTAGCTTCAAGGGTGGAGTGCTGGTAGTGCGACACAAAGCAAGTAGGCAGATTGTATTCCATGTAAAAGATTGTAGTCTATGTAAAAGCTGGAAATGAAACTTTCTTTCTATACAATGCAGTGTTCGTTGCCCACACACGATGGAAGAGATCACACAGAGAAATACTATTCACTCATGTCTACGGTTCCAGTATTTTGAAATTGGGTGGTCCACCCTAAAAGAATATGGACAACAAATATGACAAGGCAAGCATAGATGTAGTGAATCAATCATTTACTTGTGAGCTTACTAGGACAAGTATGCAGAATTGTAACTGCAGTAAGAGACCGTCCAAAATCTGAATCAAGAAGTTTGTCTAGCACTTATTGTTTGCAACTAATCGATGTGAATAATTGGATATCATATCGAATGAGTAAGAAAGACAAGTAAAATTGTCAACAAACCTGTCCTGCAGTAGTAATCTGGGCCAATGTCACTACGACCAACAATCCAAAATGACTAGTGTTTGTTCCTAGGGCCGGAATTTTGAAACCCTGTGAACTTTACAGGTACTAAAGATTACTGAAATGCATCTGAACCATTAAGTGTAGGTAGCACTCAGCACACAACAAACCCTAATGACAGTCCTGCCTAATGAGTAATGAATCAATTAGAAAATGGGTGATGAGGAGTGGCTACTGAGTGTTGAGGACGTATCTCAGGATAAATCGGGTTGGCTTAGTGCGTGTTGCACGCCTGAGCCTTGAACGGACTGGGAAGGTAGGCACGGCGGCGCGCCCGGGCAGCGGTGATGCTATTGGGCGAGCGGCTCCTGACCTCCTGTTAGTCCGGCGTCTCCTCCTAGAGTCATGTCGTCCGGGGACGGCATGTCGCTGGCGAGGCAGGCGGCTGGGGGCGAGTGGAGATCGGAAGCGTGCAGCAGAACAGAGGGGAATCAGGGCCTCGGCCGACCCAAAATCCCAGGGCGGGCCGCGGCCCACCGTGGGCACCCTGTAGAGATACACACCCAAGCGGCAAACATGCATTTTCGAAACTAAATTAGGAACATTTAGCTGACCAATTAAACGACTCTGTTTTAATAATATCAGATTCGTATTTGAACAACTAAGCTTGTTTAGCTTGATGGGTGGAGCAGTGCTATTATGACACGAAGCACATGTGTTGATCGTATAGTGATCATAAAAGGGGGAAACCCTAAGCATTTTTTTAGAGCAAAAGAGGGTTTCCCCTCCGATTTCTATTGAAGAAACCACCACGGAACCAACATGATCAATTAAACCCTAAGCATGATCAATTAAACCCTATTATGACTGTGCCATGGCAGATTTAAAGCTGCAAACCAGAGAAATGCTATTTAGCATCCATTGTTTGCTTCGAACTAAGAACTAAATTCTAAGAGCTGAAAAGAAAGTATAGTAACCAAGTTACGATCTATTTTCTGGTTGAGATCAAAAAGTTGAGGAGATATGAAGTACCACCTCTCTTGCGGCGTCGTGTAGGCATCGGGGGTGTGATGGCTATCAGTGGCGTTGAAGCAGATCTGCGATGGTAGACATGTGCATCGGGGGATAAGTCCCATTGTGGTGGAAGAGAAGGTCGCGCGAGCGGCCCCGGCAAAGAGGATGACGGCGCCGATGAAGCGAGAGGACGCGATGCAAGGCTCTTGGCCCGTTGCCGTGGATGAGAATCGTCCATCTCTAGCAGTGGACGACGCGGTCTTGGTAGGCGCTCCGGCATGGTGGAGGACGATGGCGATGGATGGGGTGGAGGACAGCGGTGATGGATGGGGTGGCGCAGTGGGACGGAGGAGGCTGGTGTGGGAATGGTGTTCTAGCGCGGATGGTGTATGAATGGTGTCGTGGAATTGTCACGACAGATGTCCTAGTGTAAGGACTTAGTCATGAGGCCAACGCATCTATGCGGTAGCTTGAGAGGGGTTGGGTAGAATCGAGAGACACAACACAAGACAAGGATTTAGACAGCTTCGGGCCCCGGGAAACATCATCCGGTAATAACCCTACATGTTGTTTGAGGCTAGGTCTCATTATGATCATGAGTGAGTCGCCGGGAACCGGCTCTCGGTGTCTAGCCCTGGAGATTGTTTCTTGTTGCCTGTGTCTCTTGGGGAGCCCTGCCCCTCCTTATATAAGTTAGAGGGGCGGGTTACACGTGGAGTCCTAGTAGGACTAGGACTAGTCTATCTTTTCTTACAAGCTGAATACAAGTCCGGGTCTTGCTTCCTCGTAAAGGAAATATTCGTCATCCCTTTCTTCTTAAGCCGGCCCATCATAAACGTGAGCCGGCCTTCTGGGCCTTGGGCCTTGTCTTCTATCAGACCCGCCATCGGGGCCATCCATGAATCGTCAGGCTCGTGAGTCGTCAGTCCTCCGGCGGGTCATCGGTGAAGTGCCAAGTCCGGCCGGGTCATACTTCCGGCCGGGTCATACCGCGGGGTATATCCCTGACAAATGGGAAAATGGAGGGAGAGGTACGGGGAACCATGTTTTTGGGACGCGCCTGTCTGAAATATGAGAAAGTTATGAACTTAGCCCCCGTTTAAATTTTGGACGTCTCGTCGGTTGGGGATAGGAAGGTAATCTCACATCTCACAAATATTTGCCCAGAGCGATTTCGGGCGAGGAGAGGGTGTTTTGGCGCCCATGGTGTATGAACAGGGCTGACGAGTAGGGCGGTTGTGTCACATCTGAGTGAAGTTACAAACCTGCCCCTATTGAAAATATTTGCCTACATCGATTTCGGCCGAGTCGAGTTTGTTTTGCCGCCCACCGTGTATGAATGGGGAAATGGAGGGAGAAACAGAGGTCTTTTGGACGAGCTTGAATCAAATGTGTTTTTCCGCCCATGTTTGGCGCCCACCATGTCGGAATGGGCTCAGAGGCGCTCGTGTCACGTCTAATTGAAGTTACTAACCTACCCCTATTGAGAGCAGTGGAAATCGGGCCGATGGATTGTCCGTGTAAGGGGTAGAAAGTAATTTCCATCTCCCAAACACTTAGCTTCGGGCAGCCGACGTGGGAGTGGACATTTTGCCGCTTGTTTCGAATTTTGGGACAATAAGCATCCACGTTTACCCTGGCAAGTATATTCGAATCCATTTTGTATTCCTATACAAATCTTTATAAATCATTCTATGTGTTTTTATATATCTTCAAAAGCACGACAAAGATGTATTCCACTGTCATATATGAATATGATTTACAAATGCTGATACTCAAATTCAGAAGCTAGAATCCAGTTTAAGGTGAATTCGAATATTTGGAACACTTTATGTCCAACTCAAATTCATGCGCAGCATAATGTGTACTCCCATTTAGATATGTACACAAGCGATGTATCAAGATTCAAATACCGAGTCAATCAACCAAGAATGTACAAAAGTAACAGACTTATAAACACTTATAGATATGGATCAATAATATTAACTAACATACATAAGCCAGGCCGCTGTACTTTTTTTGCTAGAAGAGCATCCTTTTTTAGCGAAGCTAGTACAACATCTTGGCCCTTTCCGATGCGTGCCACTTATGGTCCATCTATACTACTATTATTGCTGAATGCACATTCAGCCCGATTGGCATATTTGTAGGTCTGGCACAGCAATCAAAATGAAATTTCTCCGAGTCTTATCAATTAATACAGACTTGTGCTCAAATAAAATTACAAACCAAAAAAACAAAAAACAATTATTACATGATCTCTAAAACGAATGGTTTGATCGATTACATGAACAAACAACACAAAGGTTATTCAACGATGGAAAGAACATTTCACCTATGATTTACCAAGTGGGAATTTAATTTCCTTTTTTCCTTCAGGACCTTAACAATGCGATCAGTCTCAGCTTGCTTTGTTTTGAAATCCACCAAATATTTAATGGTTGTCTTGAGTACTGTTTGCGATTGTGTTGTTTGCTTCCTCAACATGTCAACTTCATCTCTAAGTGCAGAAGCAGAATTTCGTTCTACCACTAGTGTAGCCTCTAGAGCATCAGTAGTTGGCAATTCGTGATGCATGATTGGGCCGGTGCCACTGCTGTGGGATGATACAACGTCCATGGGGACCTGGCTCTTTGATCTTGGGCTAACCTGTTTTGCCATTAAAGTTTCGACTGGATTCTGAAAAGTTGGAGTTAGCAAAACATCTCAACTGGGAGTTATAACAGCAAACCAGTTAAACAAGCAAGGAATTAAAGAGTTTCAATTGGATGCTGAAAAGTAGTTATTAACATCATTGTAACCGGTTGTTGCAGCAGCAAAGCAATTAAACAAACAAGTTTTGCAAAAGGTGCCTGTTGTGGCATTGGAGTTTCTCTTGGATCCTGAAAAGTTGAGTAGCCAGTAACGTGATTAGAGCAACCGGTTGCAGCAGCAAAGCAGTTAAAAAACAAGTTTTGCAAAAGGAACCTGTTGTGGCATTAGAGTTTCTCTTGGATCCTGAAAAGTTGAGTAGTCAGTAACTTGATTAGAGCAACAAGTTACATCAGCAAACCTGTTACACAAATATATTTTTGAAAATATACCTGCTGTGCAATTAGACTTCCAATTGGATCCTGAAAACTTGAAGTTGGTAAGATGATTACAGCAACAAGTTACAGCAGCAAACCAGGTAAACAAAGAAGTTTCTGAAAACATACCTGTTGTGCCAACGGAGTTTCAGTTGGATCCTGCAAACTTGAATGTTAGCAATCAATAAATAAAGTTTTGCAAGAGCCGTAAGAAACTAACATCAAACTAGTAAAACTAACCAGTTTTGGCAACATATTTAATTACACATGAACTAGTAAAACTAACAAGTTCTTGGCAACGTATTAAAGTAACAAGTCGATACAGTCTAGCAACACAGACATCTGTAAATTTCTTTGATGTAAGCAAAATGATTCCAACACATATATAACTTAAAAAGACGGTGTCCCTCATATAAACCTGACAGTTTTCTATCTATGAACATGCAAACATTACTAGTGCAACAAGTGATAACGGCAAACCATTTAAACAAACGGGGTATCAGAACGTAAATTACACGTGAATTCTGTTGCACCCTAGAAGTACATATGACCAGCTATCTACGTGCTTAAGTAGCTATTTAAGTTCAGGCAAACAGGTAATTCTTAACAATAAGTATCAAACACATAGATAGGCGCAGTCTATAATAGGATTAATAGGCTATGGCATTATTTAATCAGTAGCAAACTAAATTAAGCCAAGCAACGTAATTGAACAGTTTTGCAGTAAGTGGCTAACTAAAATTCCGAGAAGCAGGCAACTGAACTTACGCTAGCTCTTTGTACAGGCACACCGCAACTTATTTTTCGCTTACAAGGTTATACGAGGGAGTCCATGGCATCAATTGCTTGGATACGCAGTCCCAATACTTCTTTCTTCCCACACTGCATTGGTAAGTCGAATGGTTAATCTGGTAAGATGGTGCGTCCTTGATATGTTATATGAGGACGTGTAGTCAGACTAGTTGTAGCCACACACATCACACTGGCTTTTACTGTATATTTCATGCGATTACATTTGGCATATCGAGATCTAAGCAATCTATAATAGGATGAAAAGACTGGCATCCTTCACATTATTGGCGAACTCAGTTCATAGAAACAAGCAATTCAACCATTCTGTGGGTAAATCAAAAGCACCACTGGAATATTTTTCACTACCCTAATCATACACGCAAAAAGGGGTGATGCCACCATAGGGGCTGGTATGGGCGGCCGCCTCGGGTGGCTAGAAAGTGTGCACCTAGTTTGAGTCATCCAGGTTGGCCCAGGCTAGTTTTGTTCATCCCAACGCACGAGTAGGCAATGTAAAAAATGAAGAAAAAAGTTTCAATTTGGATGGGAAAATAACGTAAGTGCAAGGCGGCAGGCCCTATAGCAGGCTCGCGGCCCAAACGAGCGCCTCCCGTATCGATCGGCAGCAAGAAAAATCCCAATCTGTTCGCTCCAGTCTCCAGTCTGGTTCGCTCCTAACCTAGCCGCCGCTGGACAGACCGACATAGCACATCCTCGCGCCCTCGTTGGATGGCGGTCGCCGAGCTTCAAGCGAATGGAAGGACAAGAAGATGAAGATCCAACCCTGGGTGTATCCTGCGTGGGAGGCAGCGGCGGCAGCACGGGCATGGCATTGAGCTTGCGCAAACGGACAGTCGTAGCTTGCAAGAGCAGCATGCACAACGAGCACGTACATCACATCCCTGATTATATCTAATTCAACTATTCAGTTTTTGGACAATAGTTAAACCTGACGGTGTTGTAAAACTGCTTGTATGTAGGGAATCTATGAGAAAATGAAACCAATTTCTGCTTATTTTATAAATCCCCCAATCAATACTGAACTGACTCAATCTGATGTATCTAATCAAGTTTCCGGTGCAAACATACAAGCTCGTGTTGTTCTTGAGCCTGAAGTGTCTAATGAACAGACTGCTAATAAAGGATTTGATGCAAACATTTTACATGCTCCTGGTGATGAACATACAGTGTCTAGTGAGGGATCTAATGCAAGCATTTTGCAAGCTCCCATTGATGGATTTAGTGTCTAATGATGATCTGCTATGTTGAGAGAGACATAGAGATTTGCAGGCATTGATGACAAGCAAATTATAGTACATTTTCATGGCTTGAGGAAATGTCGAGTCCATCTACCAGAAAGTCCCCGTATCATGATAATGTAGCATAAATACTTTTCTAGTCTATTGTTTGAAACTATTGGCATACTTGTGTAGGATAGATATATTGATATGCAGTTTGCGCACTGGTTATAGGTGCAATTACACTTCGATATTTTCAGCCAGAGAACGAATAATTCAAGCAGGTACAGACCATGTTAGTAGTCCTTGTACACCATGTTGCATTTTGTGTTTTTTGGTGCTTACATCATTTAGTGTTTTATAATCTGAACTACTTTGGATCATTAGCTGGTTTTCAAAGTAAATGTAGCTTCACATTTCTCAAGTTATGTTGATTTTCGGAGTGCAAGTGCCTTCGTATTTTTTAAGTTAAATGTTCGCCCCTGGTAACTTGAATTCGTGGATCCGCCAGTGCACACAAATCATACACGCAGGCCAGTACGAATTAAATTAAATGCAGGGACTTACGCTAGCTCGTTGTACAGGCTCACTGCAGTTCTGCATGTGCTTGGGATGTTCCATGTACAAGTCCATGTTACCACTTGCTTGGATGTGCAGGCCTTGTGCTCCTTGCATCCCCCTCTGCATTTTTGACACAGCGAATTGTTGATCAAATAAGAGGAATCGACCTCGCTATTGTACCGGAGGACAGATACTTACAAGGTTATACGGATGTGCAGGATGTGTACCAGATCCCGTAGTGCCGTTATGCTTCGCTAAAAAATGGTTTTGCTTCTTTCAGATGATATCTCCAGAAGAAATAAGAGTTAAAGTCAGAGTTGCATAGGCGTGTAAGCTAAGAGAGCAGTGAAAGGATATCCAAACATCGTCGGAATAGTGCACAAGGGAGTGATGTGTGGATACCTAGTTCAGGCCGGCGTTTGGGCATGCTCGCCTAGCTAGAGTACGGGTCACTTCAGAGCCGTTGAGGGTGATGTGCTGGCGTTGGCTGGCCGCACACGGATGCAGATCATGAGTGGCAGCGGAGCGCTACGATGCGGTGGGCGAGACCGTTGGTGAAGCCCCAACGGCCTCGGGGAGCGGAGGTGCGACGATGTGCTCGGTGAAGTAGCCCCGGTGAGGTGGGAGACGGTGTCGGTGAAGCGCACCTGATGCAGTGGAAGTCGGTGTCTGTGAGGCACGTCGATTGCGGCGGCCGACGTTGTCGGTGGACCACCTAGTGCGGTGGACAAGGGCGTAGATGAGGTAGCTCCGGTGCGGTGGTGAAGCGCGACCATCGTCTTCATCGCCGTCGTCCGGCACAGAGGTGGAGAAAGAGATGAGACGAGGGGCGATTCATACTTTGCTCGGGTTGGCGGCAAATTACGGATTTGAGCAATCTGGGCGCGGAAGGGGACGGTGGAGAATGGAGATTTTGCAGGGCTGGAATTGGGGCCGCCAGATATTTCAATCCGAAACGTGGAAGCGCGAACTTATTTTGTCGTCGTTCTTTTTTGGGGGGGAGGGAGGGAGAGGGGTGGGTGACTCGGTGCTAAGCGTTCGTACGACACACGCAACCACCACGACATGACCCTGGTCTGCCTGGTGCGCCTACATTTGAGAATGCAAACGAATTTTCTTTCATTTGCAAATGAATCTGTATGTATTACCATGCCCATGTTTTCCTTGCAAATAATTAGTCATTCGAAATGAGATACTATAAATTAATTAATGAGGAGTTATTTGAAAAAAAATTGAAATGGTATCCACGCTAACGTGGATTAGAGTGTGTGTCACATAATTAGTTATTTGAATTAGAGTGTGTGTCACATAGCGATCTCCAATTCTAACGTGGATTTCGCATTTCACGGTATCCGCGCTACTTTTTTAATACAAATTCATATGTATATGATGAACGCCATGGTAGTGAGAAAATTTTGGATGGATTCAAACATATGACCTACAAAATAGCACAACAATCGAGTCAATGTCAACTTCTCCAAACCTAGTATGCCACGAATTCGAAATAATTACCCATATGCATGGTCCTCGGTTCAAATCTTACAATGTACACCGAATTGAAACATCGATATTAAGTCTCGTACTATCTACATTCAAATGTTGTTTTTAGCCCCCCCCGGCACACACGCTACATACTTCTTGTATCGGTCAATCTTCCTCTCCTAACCACCTTAGGAAGCTATCGGTTTCCGACACACGTTCATTCTTTCTCTCCATGTTTCGATCTCTAACTCTCTCAACTACACAACCCCATTTTTCCACTCTGTTGCCAAATGTATTTACCTCACACACCGACCATTGCACCCCATGCCGAGCTCTCTCTCTCTCCTTCCCACCCTCTCTCGCTAGATACATGCATTGCCTATCTAGCCCCCCAACCTCTCGTGTGCACGCACGCACGTTGTCTATCTAGGTCACTCCCTCGAGACTGTCTCACTCTTTCTTCCGCACGGCGGGCCACACTCGCTCAATCTCGCTCTCTCTATCTGAGTCTTGATTAACCTCGTTTTCTTTCACACACAAATGATATATCTCCCTGTTCGGGCCTCGATCGACACACTCTATACTCTCTCACGTTGATCCAAGACGCCCCCACTCTTTCGACCTCATGGCGGGCCACGCTCGCTCAATCTCTCTCTCTCTCTTTGTATGTCTCGATTGACCTCGCTCTTTCTCAGACACAAACGATATATCTCCATGTTTGATCCCAATTCGATATATTCATATTGTATACTCTCTCACGCACATTGTCTATCTAGGTCACTCTCTCCAACCCGTCACACTCTTTTGATCGCACGACGACCCACACTCGCTCAATCTCTCTCCCTTTATATATGTAATCGATTGACCTTCCTTCCTCCCACGCACAAAATATATCTACATGTCTGTGACTGGATCATCTCTCAAGCTCTATCTTACAGCCCTCACCCTTCCCAAAAGCTCAATCGAAAAATATCTCTTCAGAGCATATATATCTTTTCAATGAATGTCGGACCACACTCACTTTGTCTCTCTATCTATATGTCTCTCAATTGACCTTGCTTTCTCATGCCGTATCTTCCACACATTGAAGCTACCTATCCATCCCTCGCAAAACCAGAGCTATTCACATTGCGAGGGGGACTCCAACCTTGGATTAATTTGTGTAGGCATTTATTTCGGTGGGTTTAGATTATATTTTCGTAGCATTCGGCCCACAACTACTCCAAACACCGTTGCAACCCCTGCACCTCCCCCAATTGATTTCCCTCTGGCTCGGTCACCGCTCTCTCGCACGTCCTTTCTCGCCTTCAACATTGCACCATGGTATTATTGCAAAAAACTCTGTTGTTCTCTTTAATTATTACAAATAAGCTACAAAACTACACATCGATAGTCCACCTGGAATGGAAGAAATTTCGACCCACAAATTAAAGTGCTACAAACTACACACCAAGGGCCCCACCTATCATGAAACAAATTTGGACCCATATACAAATTAAAAAATAAAGGACGAGGATCGAACATGCGACCAGGGCCTTCAAGCCACACGTCAATAGGCAACATACGTAGAACATCAATGTTTGTTGTACCCACCTTTGTTCATATAATGTTTTTATATTACCACAGCCTATTTAATGGATAACATGTAATATTATTTTTAGTACATTAGTGGGACCAGCTCGTTAGCACGTACATTAGTGGGACCGGCTCATTAGTGGGGAGTTGTCAGGACCCCGATTCCAAGTCACATCGATCTAGCCGGTAACACCTCATATCACTTTGCGGCCTCACGCACGGTATTCCCACGGGTGTCGCCTTACCATGGCCCAGGACCGTTTGCGCCTTTTGGCTCATGTATATGATAGTGTCGCTAGCATCCATATGACAGAGAACCCGGGCCGACATGACTAGTCGTGAACCCCAAGTGGCACTAACTTACGGGGACAGGCATACATGAATCAACATCGAGCATGTCGGTCAGCAGCGTGCGAATCCGGGCTGTAGCACTGGGCTAACAGGACTCCGGTGAACCGGGCTGTAGCAGGCTAGGCAGGACTCAGGATGTCACCGCGTGACATTTCCCCAAAGGGACAGACACGGGAACGAATTGAATCACATGCCGGCCAGTCAAGTGTTCCGGAGCAGTAGTGCTGGGCTAGCAGGACTCCGGTGAACCGGGCTGTAGCAAACAACTATGGCTCATGGAAGCACAAGACTACATTTCCCCATAAGAGAGGCTACCAAGGATAAACAACTAGGTTGTCGGATCCCACACATATCAAGCATTTCAATCATACACACAATATGCTCGATATGTGTAAATACAACATGGCATCACAACATAACTCTACGACTCAAGTATTTATTCATTAGGCTCCGAGGAGCGAGATATTACAAACATGGGTCTCATGACCCAACATTCAGAGCATACAAGTCAAAGCACATGCGGAAGCTTAACATGTCTGAGTACAGACATCTACAAATGAAAAAGGCTGAAAAGCCTGACTATCTACCAGATCCTGCCGAGGGCACAAGATCGTAGCTGAGGTATCAAGCTAAACGTCGAAGTCCACACGGAACTACTAGCGAGACTGAAGTCGCTCTGCAAAAACATAAATTAAACAAACGTGAGTACAAATGTACCCAGCAAGACTTACATCAGAACTAACTACATATGCATCATTATCAAGAAAGGGATGGTGGGGTTTAACTGCAGCAAGCCAGCTTTGACTCAGTGGCTAACCTGAACTACTACTGCAAGTAACTCTTTTGAGGTGGCGCACACGAGTCCACATATTCACCATATCAATACACCACTATGGATCCGCTCCCGTCTCCCTACGAGAACGCCATCCATAGCACTCACGCTTATCTTGCGCATTTTAGAGTATCCACTTTCACTTGTCTATGAACTGTATAGGCAACCCAGAAGTCCATTACCGTGAACATGGCTATTTGAATAGATGATGTTAACCCTGCAGGGGTGTACTTCTTCACACATGCTCTCGCCACTTACCACCATGTACACGTCGTGTATCTCGGCAACCTTCAAGCGAAAGCCTGGCGAGGGAGTCGGCCACGACCTGACTAACCACACAAGCCTCTAGTCCAAGTTTATTGCCTATTCGGGTTCCATCCGCAAGGAGATCCGGCCGGGGTGTCGCTCACGGCCCCAAACAATGTGAGCAGGGTTCCCAAACCCACCATCCGGGTGCCACTTGGTACACCATGCCACTGTGCCTAGTCTGTCCCAATCCCACCTATATCGGGTGCCACTTGGTAGACTACTAACACTACCTACAAACACCAGAAACTAGTTGCAACTCCTGGACAGAGATCAGGTTGATTAATAAGTCGAGAGAGCTTGGAGCGCCCGGAGTCCAATGTGTGGTAGTAACTGTTCATGGATCACAAACACAGAACTCAGTTCCTAAGGACGGTTTCAATGAGACAACCCACCATGTACTCCTACATGGCCTCTCACCGCTACCTTTACCAAATCGTGTTCACACACTTAGCTCACACACGGTAGGACATGTTCATCACCATTCCAATTCATTCCCGATGAATCAGACCTGACTCAACTCTAAGCAGTAGCAGGCATGACAAACAAGCATGAATGAGTAGGCACATCAGGGCTCAAACAACTCCTACTCATGCTAGTGGGTTTCATCTATTTACTGTGGCAATGACAGGTCATGCAGAGGATAAGGGGTTCAACTACCGCAGCAAGTAACAGATGAATCGTTATTGTCCTAATGCAGTAAAAGAGAGCAGGAGCGAGAGAGTGGGGTTGTATCGGAATGAACAAGGGGGTTTTGCTTGCCTGGCACTTCTGAAGATAATATAGTTCTTCATCGGTGTCATCGATCACATCGTCGAAGCAACGTCTACTAAGAGGGGACAATCACCGGCAACAAAGAAAGAAATCAATCAATGCAATGCGCAATATGATGCATGATCATGACATGTCAACATGCTGTGATTTGAGCTAATGCAACTAGAACAGAAGGGTTTGAGCTTATTTGAACCAAGGGTTCAAATTCAAACTCAAGTTATGAGCACCATATAATGCATTATCATGTTTTGATCTAAACAGCAAGGTTAAGTTGCTTTATCATGCATGAAACCAGTACAGGTGGATAGATTGGATTTTTCTGATCATTTTTCATATATAATTTATTTCATTCTGAGTTATGGTTGAATTTCTATGAATTTTTGAAGTTTTGGATATTTTCTGAAATAAATAAATCATTTCTGATTTATTTTAAATCCCAGAAAACATTTACTGCGTCAGCATGATGTAGGTGTGACGTCACCAAGTCAACAGGGGCGGTCCAGGTCAAACCTGGGCTGTGGGTCCCACGTGTCAGTCTCTAAAGCTTTAATTAAAAATGTTTAGTTTTAAACCATGGATTACCTGGGTAGTGGGGCCCATTGTCAGTGACACAGGATTTAGTTAGCGAGGTGGTTAAACCCTAACAGTGGTAATTAGCACTAATTATAGCCCTAAACTAATCAGTCAAAGGCCGGCCCCACATGTCATGGACACAGCGTGGGGTCCAGCCGAGGTCAAAGTGGGTCAAACCCACCGGCGTTTTAGCCGCCGGCGGGGTCAAACACGGCGGAGGGAATCGGAAACACTCCTCCGACGACCATTTGAGCGGTGTAGTGGCTCTGCGGAACCAGTGCGCTGCGGCGCATCGAGTGGTGGCAGTGCGAGGTGCTGGGGCGGCCGAAGTTGAGCGCGGCGTCGACCTCGACGGCGGCTGAAGCTCGGACAACGACGGAACCAGCGCTATGGTGCACGGTAGGGGGAGGTGTTGGTGTCTATGAGCTTCTGGAGACGTGTTGAGCACGATGGGATGCTCGGACGCGAGCGGGGCCCGCTCTAGCCACGGTGGCTTCATGAACGGCGGCGAGGAGCTCTCGGCTCCGACGTCTAGTGCGGCTAGGGAACGAGGACGAGCTCGGGGAGCAGGGGAAATACGGCGGGGCTCACAGCAGGGTCAAAGCGGAGCTCAGCAGACTCGGGGACGGCGTACAGTCGCCGGCGATCTCGGTGCAGAGGCGGCGGGGTCGAGCTCGATGGCGAGGCTCCAGTGCTTCTGGAGATGCGTGACTCGTCGAGGACGAAGAGGAGGTTGTAGCGGAGCTCCTGGACACGGCCCCAGGGCGAGGGGTGGCCGGAGAGCGCGGTGGCAGCGAGCGGTGGCGACGGGGACGTTCGGTGGTGCGTGCGAGAGGGACATGGGAGGGAATGAGCACGGAGGGAGGAGTGAGAGGGGCCCTGGGTGGCGTGTGGCGTCGTCCAGAGGGGTCGGGGAGGCCAACCAAGCAGGAGGTGGCGCGCGCGTGTGCGTGCACGGCGGGCACACGCCCTCCTGCCCACTGGCAGGAGGTTGAAGACGGTGGAGGGCCTGGTGGGCTGGGTCAGCAGGAGTTGGGCCAGGTGGGCTGCACAGGTAAGTTAGGTAGGTTTCCTTCCTTTTCTATTTTTCTTCTGTTTTCTATTTTGTTGTTACTTTAGGACTTTATTAAAAATGCCAGGGCATTTCCAAAAATCATGACTAATCATGGCTACTGTTTAGAATATATCCAACAGTAAACATTTTAGTTTATGATTATTTGAGCATTTAAAATATTTTATTGCATTTAAATGCCCAGATGCAAATAGAGTGTGATTTAATTCAGAGCCCAAATATGTCATGGAAAAATGTGCATCACCTCTGGTTACTGTTTACAGCATTTTCCATAAATGATGAACATTTTTGAAAGCCATTTCGATTTACTGAAAATATTTTAGCTGAACCTAGTGAATTCCTTTGATGCTAGGGGTTTAGGCAATCCCCATTTCAAGTTTCTTTCAAGATTAAACATGATGCACACATGAGGCCCGATGAATCAGACCTGACTCAACTCTAAGCAGTAGTAGGCATGACAAACAAGCATGAATGAGTAGTCACATCAGGGCTCAAACAACTCCTACTCATGCTAGTGGGTTTCATCTATTTACTGTGGCAATGACAGGTCATGCAGAGGATAAGGGGTTCAACTACCGCAGCAAGTAACAGATGAATCGTTGTTGTCCTAATGCAGTAAAAGAGAGCAGGAGCGAGAGAGTGGGGTTGTGTCAGAATGAACAAGGGGGTTTTGCTTGCCTGGCACTTCTGAAGATAATATAGTTCTTCATCGATGTCATCGATCACATCGTCGAAGCAACGTCTACTGAGAGGGGACAATCACCGGCAACAAAGAAAGAACACAATCAATGCAATGCGCAATATGATGCATGATCATGACATGTCAACATGCTGTGATTTGAGCTAATGCAACTAGAACAGAAGGGTTTGAGCTTATTTGAACCAAGGGTTCAAATTCAAACTCAAGTTATGAGCACCATATAATGCATTATCATGTTTTGATCTAAACAGCAAGGTTAAGTTGCTTTATCATGCATGAAACCAGTACAGATGGATAGATTGGATTTTTCTGATCAATTTTCATATATAATTTATTTCATTCTGAGTTATGGTTGAATTTCTATGAATTTTTGAAGTTTTGGATATTTTCTGAAATAAATAAATCATTTCTGATTTATTTTAAATCCCATAAAACATTTACTGTGTCAGCATGATGTAGGTGTGACGTCACCAAGTCAACAGGGGCGGTCCAGGTAAAACCTGGGCTGTGGGTCCCACGTGTCAGTCTCTGAAGCTTTAATTAAAAAGATTTAGTTTTAAACCATGGATTACCTGGGCAGTGGGGCCCATTGTCAGTGACACAGGATTTAGTTAGCGGGTGGTTAAACCCTAACAGTGGTAATTAGCACTAATTATAGCCCTAAACTAATCAGTCAGAGGCCGGCCCCACATGTCATGGACACAGGGTGGGGTCCAGCCAAGGTCAAAGTGGGTCAAACCCACCGGCGTTTTAGCCGCCGGCGGGGTCAAACGCGGCGGAGGGCGTCGGAAACGCTCCTCCGACGACCATTTGAGCGGCGGAGTGGCTCTGCGGAACCAGTGTGCTGCGGTGCATCGAGTGGTGGCAGTGCGAGGTGCTGGGGCGGCCGAAGTTGAGCGCGGCGTCGACCTCGGCGGCGGCCGAAGCTCGGACAACGACGGAACCGGCGCTACGGTGCACGGTGTTGGAAATATGCCCTAGATGCAATAATAAAATGGTTATTATTGTATTTCCTTGTTCATGATAATTGTCTGTTGTTCATGCTATAATTGTATTAACTGGAAACCGTAATACATGTGTGAATACATAGACCACAACATGTCCCTAGTAAGCCTCTAGTTGACTAGCTCGTTGATCAATAGATGGTTATGGTTTCCTGACCATGGACATTGGATGTCATTGATAACGGGATCACATCATTAGGAGAATGATGTGATGGACAAGACCCAATCCTAAGCATAGCACAAGATCGTGTGGTTCGTTGGCTAGAGCTTTTCTAATGTCAAGTATCATTTCCTTAGACCATGAGATTGTGCAACTCCCGGATACCGTAGGAATGCTTTGGGTGTACCAAACGTCAAAACGTAACTGGGTGGCTATAAAGGTGCACTACAGGTATCTCCGAAAGTGTCTGTTGGGTTGGCACGAATCGAGACTGGGATTTGTCACTCTGTATGACGGACAGATATCTCTGGGCCCACTCGGTAATGCATCATCATAATGAGCTCAATGTGACCAAGTGTTTGGTCACATGATCATGCATTACGGTACGAGTAAAGTGACTTGTCGGTAACGAGATTGAACAAGGTATTGGGATACCGACGATCGAATCTCGGGCAAGTAACGTACCGATTGACAAAGGGAATTGTATACGGGATTGATTGAATCCTCGACATCGTGGTTCATCCGATGAGATCATCGTGGAACATGTGGGAGCCAACATGGGTATCCAGATCCCGTTGTTGGTTATTGACCGGAGAGTCGTCTCGGTCATGTCTGCTTGTCTCCCGAACCCGTAGGGTCTACACACTTAAGGTTCGGTGACGCTAGGGTTGTAGAGATATTAGTATGTGGAAATCCGAAAGTCGTTTGGAGTCCCGGATGAGATCCCGGACATCACGAGGAGTTCCGGAATGGTCCGGAGGTAAAGATTTATATATGGGAAGTCCTATTTTGGCCACTGGAAAATGTTCGGGGATTTTCTGTATTGTACCGGGAAGGTTCTAGAAGGTTCCGAAGTGGGGCCCACCTGCATGGGGGGACCCACATGAACGTGGGTAGTGGGGGCAAGGCCCCACACCCCTGGTCAAGGCGCACCAAGATCCCACCTTAGAAGGAATAAGATCATATCCCGAAGGGATAAGATCAAGATCCCTAAAAAAGGGGGATAACAATCGGTGGGGAAGGGAAATGATGGGATTTCTTTCCCCCACCTTTTCCAACGCCCCAATGGACTTGGAGGGCAAGAAACCAGCCCCCTCCACCCCTATATATAGTGGGGAGGCGCATGGGAGCAGCACCCCAAGCCCTGGCGCCTCCCTCCCTCCCGTGACACCTCTTCCTCCCCGCTTGCGCTTGGCGAAGCCCTGACGGGATCCCGCTACTTCCACCACCACGCCGTCGTGCTGCTGCATCTCCATCAACTTATCCTCCCCCCTTGCTGGATCAAGAAGGAGGAGACGTCCCCGCTCCGTACGTGTGTTGAACACGGAGGTGCCATCCGTTCGGCGCTAGGATCATCGGTGATTTGGATCACGACGAGTACGACTCCATCAACCCCGTTCTCTTGAACGCTTCCGCTCGCGATCTACAAGGGTATGTAGATGCACTCCTCCCCTCTTGTTGCTAGCATCTCCTAGATTGATCTTCATGACACGTAGGAAAATTTTGAATTTCTGCTACGTTCCCCAACTGTGGTATCAGAGCCAGGTCTATGCGTAGATTCTATGCACGAGTAGAACACAAAGTAGTTGTGGGCGATGATTTGTTCAATTGGCTTGCCGTTACTAGTCTTATCTTGATTCGGCGGCATTGTGGGATGGAGCGGCCCGGACCGACCTTACACGTACTCTTACGTGAGACAGGTTCCACCGACTGACATGCACTTGATGCATAGGGTGGCTAGCGGGTGTCTGTCTCTCCCACTTTAGTTGGATCAGATTCGATGAAAAGGGTCCTTATGAAGGGTAAATAGCAATTGGCATATCACCGTTGTGGCTTTTGCGTAGGTAAGAAACGTTCTTGCTAGAAACCCATAGCAGCCACGTAAAACATGCAACAACAATTAGAAGACGTCTAACTTGTTTTTGCAGGGTATGCTATGTGATGTGATATGGCCAAAAGGATGTGATGAATTATATATGTGATGTATGAGATTGATCATGTTCTTGTAATAGGAATCACGACTTGCATGTCGATGAGTATGACAACCGGCAGGAGCCATAGGAGTTGTCTTAATTTATTGTATGACCTGCGTGTCAATGAAAATGCCATGTAATAACTTTACTTTATTGCTAACCGTTAGCCATAGTAGTATAAGTAATAGTTGGCGAGACAACTTCATGAAGACACGATGATGGAGATCATGGTGTCATGCCGGTGACGAAGGTGATCATGCCGCGCCTCGAAGATGGAGATCAAAGGCGCAAGATGATATTGGCCATATCATGTCACTTTATGATTTGCATGTGATGTTTGTCATGTTTACATCTTATTTGCTTAGAACGACGGTAGCATAAATAAGATGATCCCTCACTAAAATTTCAAGAGATGTGTTCCCCCTAACTGTGCACCGTTGCGAAGGTTCGTTGGTTCGAAGCACCACGTGATGATCGGGTGTGATAGATTCTAACGTTCGCATACAACGGGTGTTGACGAGCCTAGCATGTACAGACATGGCCTCGGAACACAAGCAAAACACTTAGGTTGACTTGACGAGCCTAGCATGTACAGACATGGCCTCGGAACACAAGAGACCGAAAGGTCGAACATGAGTCGTATAGTAGATACGATCAACATGGAGATGTTCACCGATGATGACTAGTCCGTCTCACGTGATGATCGGACACGGCCTAGTCGATTCGGATCATTTATCACTTAGATGACTAGAGGGATGTCTATCTAAGTGGGAGTTCATTAAATAATCAGATGAACTTAATTATCATGAACATAGTCAAAAGGTCTTTGCAAATAATGTCGTAGCTTACGCTTTAGTTCTACTAAGATATGTTCCTAGAGAAAATTTAGTTGAAAGTTGATAGTAGCAATTATGCGGACTGGGTCCGTAAACTGAGGATTGTCCTCATTGCTGCACAGAAGGCTTATGTCCTTAATGCACCGCTCGGTGTGCTGAACCTCGAGCGTCGTTTGTGGATGTTGCGAACATCTGACATACACGTTTTGATGACTACGTGATAGTTCAGTGCGTAATGTTGAACGGTTTAAAATTGTGGCACCAAAGACGGTTTTGAAACGTCGCAGAACATATGAGATGTTCCAAAGACTGAAATTGGGATTTCAGACTAGTGCCCACGTCAAGAGGTATGAGACCTCTGACAAGTTTCTTAAGCCTGCAAACTAAGGGAGAAAAGCTCAATCATTGAGCATGTGCTCAGATTTTCTGAGTACTACAATCACTTGAATCGAGTGGGAGTTAATCTTCCAGATGAGATAGTGATGGTTCTCCATAGTCACTGCCACCAAGCTATTAGAGCTTCGTGATGAACTATAACATATCAGGGATAGACATGATGATCCTTGAGCAACTCGTGATGTTTGACACCGCGAAAGTAGAAATCAAGTAGGAGCATCAATTGTTGATGGTTAGTAAAACCACTAGTTTCTAGAAGGGCAAGGGCAAGAAGGGATACTTCATGAAACGGCAAATCAGTTGCTGCTCTAGTGAAGAAACCCAAGGTTGAACCCAAACCCGAGACTAAGTGCTTCTGAAATGAGGGGAACGGTCACTGAAGCAGAACTACCCTAGATACTTCGTAGATGAGAAGGCTGGCAAGGTCGACAGAAGTATATTGGATATACATTATATTAATGTGTACTTTACTAGTACTCCTAGTAGCACAAGGGTATTAGATACCGGTTCGGTTGCTAAGTGTTAGTAACTCGAAATAAAAGCCGCGGAATAAACGGAGACTAGCTAAAGGTGAGATGACGATATGTGTTGGAAGTGTTTCTAAGGTTGATGTGATCAAGCATCGCATGCTCCCTCTACCATCGAGATTGGGGTTAAACCTGAATAATTGTTATTTGGTGTTTGCGTTGAGCATAGACATGATTGGATTATGTTTTATCGCAATACGGTTATTCATTAAAGGAGAATAATGGTTACTCTGTCTATTTGAATAATACCTTCAATGGTCTTGCACCTAAAATGAATGGTTTATTGAATCTCGATCGTAGTGATACACATGTTCATGCCAAAAGATATAAGATAGTAATGATAGTACCACAGACTTGTGGCACTGCCACTTGAGTCATATTGGTATAAAACGCATGAAGAAGCTCCATGTTGATGGATCTTTGGACTCACTCGTTTTTGAAAAGATTGAGACATGCGAACCATGTCTATTAGCATATATGCATGAAGAAAGTCCATACAGATGGATCATTTGGACTCACTTAATTTTGAATCACTTGAGACATGCAAATCATACCACATGGGCAAGATGACTGAAAGGCCTCGTTTTCAGTAAGATGGAACAAGAGAGCAACTTGTTGGAAGTAATACATTTGATGTGTGCAGTCCAATGAATGCTGAGGCACGCAGTGGATATCGTTATGTTCTTACTTCACAGATGATTTGAGTAGATGCTGAGAATATTTACTTGATGAAACACAAGTCTGAATTATTGAAAGGTTCAAGTAATTTCAGAGTGAAGTTGAAGATCGTCGTGACAAGAGGATAAAATGTCTGTGATATGATCATAGAGATGAATATCTGAGTTACGAGTTTGGCACACAATTAAGAAATTGTGGAAATTGTTTCACGACTAATACCGCCTGGAACACCATATTGTGATGGTGTGTCCGAACATCATAACTGCACCCTATTGGATATGGTGCATACCATGATGTCTCTTATCGAATTACAACTATCGTTTATGGGTTAGGCATTAGAGACAACCGCATTCACTTTAAATAGGGCACCACGCAATTCCGTTGAGACGACACCGTATGAACTATGGTTTAGAGAAACCTAAGTTGTCGTCTCTTAAAAGTTTGGGGCTGCGACGCTTATGTGAAAAAGTTTCAGGCTGATAAGCTCGAACCCAAAGCAGATAAATGCATCTTCATAGAATACCCAAAACAGTTGGGTATACCTCCTATTTCAGATCTGGAAGCAAAACTGATTGTTTCTTGAAACGGGTCCTTTCTCGAGGAAAAGTTTCTCTCGAAAGAATTGAGTGGGAGGATGGTGGAGACTTGATGAGGTCATTGAACCGTCAGTTCAACTAATGTGTAGCAGGGCACAGGAAGTTGTTCCTGTGGCACCTACACCAATTGAAGTGGAAGTGTATGATAGTGATCATGAAACTTCAGATCAAGTCACTACCAAACCTCATAGGACGACAAGGATGCGTACTACTTCAGAGTGGTACGTAATCCTGTCTTGGAAGTCATGTTGCTAGACAACAATGAACCTACGAGCTATGGAGAAGCGATGGTGGGCCCGGATTCCGGCGAATGGCTTGAGGCCATAAAATCCGAGAGGATCCATGTATGAAAACAAAGTATAGACTTTGAAAGAACTACTTGATGGTCGTAAGGCTGTTGGGTACAGATGGATTTTAAAGGGAAGATAGACAATGATGGTAAGTGTCACCATTAAGAAAGCTTGACTTGTCGTTAAGATGTTTTCCAGCAAGTTCAAGGAGTTGACTGCGATGAGACTTTCTCACTCCTAGCGATGCTAAGAGTCTGTTAGAATTATATTAGCAGTTACTGCATTATTTATGAAATCTTGCAGATAGGATGTCAAAACATTGTTTCCTCGACGATTTTCTTGAGGAAAGGTTGTATGTGATACAACCAGAAGGTTTTGTCAATCCTGAAAGATGCTAACAAGTATGCAAAGCTCCAGCAATCCTTCTAAGGATTGGAGTAAGCATCTCGGAGTTGGAATGAACGCTTTGATAAGATGATCAAAGATTTTGGGTTTATACAAGGTTCATGAGAAACTTGTATTTCCAAAGAAGTGAGTGGGAGCACTATAGAATTTTTGATGAGTATATGTTGTTAACATATTGTTGATTAGAAATGATGTAGAATTTCTGGAAAGCATCCAGGGTTATTTGAAAAGTGTTTTTTAATGGAAAACCTGGATTAAGCTACTTGAACATTGAGCATCAAGATCTATAAGGATAGATCAAAAACGCTTAATAGTACTTTCAAATGAATACATACCGTGACAAGATTTTGAAGGAGTTCAAAATAGATCAGCAAAGAAGGAGTTCTTGGCTGTGTTACAAGGTGTGAGTATTGAGTAAGACTCAAGACCATACCACGGCAGAAGAGAGAGAAAGGACGAAGGTCGTCCCCTATGCTTTAGACGTAGGCTCTACAGTATGCTATGCTGTGTACCGCACCTGAAGTGTGCCTTGCCATGAGTTAGTCAAGGGGTACAATAGTGATCCGGGAATGGATCACATGACAGCGGTCGAACTTATCCTTAGTATCTAGTGGACTAAGGAATTTTCTCGATTATGGAGGTGGTAAAACAGTTCGTCATAAAGGGTTACGTCGATGCAAACTTTGACACTAATCCGGATGACTCTGAGTAGTAAACCGGATTCGTATAGTAGAGCAGTTATTTGGAATAGCTCCAAGTAGCGCGTGGTAGCTACATCTACAAGATGACATAGAGATTTGTAAAGCACACACGGATCTGAATGTTGCAGACCCGTTGACTAAAACCTCTCTCGTAAGCATAACATGATCAAACCCTAGAACTCATTGAGTGTTAATCACATGGTGATGTGGACTAGATTATTGACTCTAGTTAACTTTGAGTGTTAATCACATGGTGATGTGAACTAGATTATTGACTCTAGTGCATGTGGGAGACTGTTGGAAATATGCCCTAGAGGCAATAATAAAATGGTTATTATTGTATTTCCTTGTTCATGATAATTGTCTGTTCTTCATGCTATAATTGTATTAACTGGAAACCGTAATACATGTGTGAATACATAGACCACAACATGTCCCTAGTAAGCCTCTAGTTGACTAGCTCATTGATCAATAGATGGTTATTGACCGGAGAGTCGTCTCGGTCATGTCTGCTTGTCTCCCGAACCCGTAGGGTCTACACACTTAAGGTTCGGTGACGCTAGGGTTGTAGAGATATTAGTATGCGGAAATCCGAAAGTCGTTCGGAGTCCCGGATGAGATCCCGGACGTCACGAGGAGTTCCGGAATGGTCCAGAGGTAAATATTTATATATGGGAAGTCCTATTTTGGCCACCGGAAAATGTTCGGGATTTTTCGGTATTGTGCCGGAAAGGTTCTAGAAGGTTCTGAAGTGGGGCCTACCTGCATGGGGGGACCCACATGAACGTGGGTAGTGGGGGCAAGGCCCCACACCCCTGGGCAAGGCGCACCAAGATCCCACCTTAGAAGGAATAAGATCATATCCCGAAGGGATAAGATCAAGATCCCTAAAAAAGGGGGATAACAATCGGTGGGGAAGGGAAATGATGGGATTTCTTTCCCCCACCTTTGCCAACGCCCCAATGGACTTGGAGGGCAAGAAACCAGCCCCCTCCACCCCTATATATAGTGGGGAGGCGCATGGGAGCAGCACCCCAAGCCCTGGCGCCTCCCTCCCTCCCGTGACACCTCTTCCTCCCCGCTTGCGCTTGGCGAAGCCCTGACGGGATCCCGCTACTTCCACCACCACGCCATCGTGCTGCTGGATCTCCATCAACTTCTCCTCCCCCCTTGCTGGATCAAGAAGGAGGAGACGTCCCCGCTCCGTACGTGTGTTGAACGCGGAGGTGCCGTCCGTTCGGCGCTAGGATCATCGGTGATTTGGATCACGACGAGTACGACTCCATCAACCCCGTTCTCTTGAACGCTTCCGCTCGCGATCTACAAGGGTATGTAGATGCACTCCTCCCCTCTCGTTGCTAGCATCTCCTAGATTGATCTTGGTGACACGTAGGAAAATTTTGAATTTCTGCTACGTTCCCCAACACACGGTAGGGGGAGGTGTTGGTGTCTACGAGCTTCTGGAGACGTGCTGAGCACGATGGGATGCTCCGACACGAGCGGCGCCCGCTCTAGCCGCGGTGGCTTCATGAACAGCGGCGAGGAGCTCTCGGCTCCGACGTCTAGTGCGGCTAGGGAACGAGGACGAGCTCGGGGAGCAGGGGGAAATACGGCGGGGCTCACAGCGGGGTCAAAGCGGAGCTCAGCAGACTCGGGGAGGCGTCGGGGACGGCGTACGGTCGCCGGCGATCTCGGTGCAGAGGCGGCGGGGTCGAGCTCGATGCCAAGGCTCCACTGCTTCTGGAGATGCGTGACTCGTCGAGGACGAAGAGGAGGTTGTAGCGGAGCTCCCGGACATGGCTCCAGGGCGAGGGGTGGCCGGAGAGCGCGGTGGCAGCGAGCGGTGGCGACGGGGACGTTCGGTGGTGCGTGCGAGAGGGACATGGGAAGGAATGAGCACGGAGGGAGGAGTGAGAGGGGCCTGGGGTGGCGCGTGGCGTCGTCCAGAGGGGTCGGGGAGGCCAACCAAGCAGGAGGTGGCGCGCGCGTGTGCGCGCACGGCGGGCACACGCCCTCCTGCCCACTGGCAGGAGGTTGAAGACGGTGGAGGGCCTGGTGGGCTGGGTCAGCAGGAGTTGGGCCAGGTGGGCTGCACAGGTAAGTTAGGTAGGTTTCCTTCCTTTTCTATTTTTCTTCTGTTTTCTATTTTGCTGTTACTTTAGGACTTTATTAAAAATGCCAGGGCATTTCCAAAAATCATGAAACTAATCATGGCTACTGTTTTGAATATATGAACCGGTAAACATTTTAGTTTACGATTATTTGAGCATTTAAAATATTTTATAGCATTTAAATGCCCAAATGCAAATAGAGTATGATTTAATTCAGAGCCCAAATATGTCATGGAAAAATGTGCATCACCTCTGGTTACTGTTTACAGCATTTTTCATAAATGATGAACATGTTTGAAAGCCATTTGGATTTATTGAAAATATTTTAGGTGAACCTAGTGAATTCCTTTGATGCTAGGTGTTTAGGCAATCCCCATTTCAAGTTTCTTTCAAGATTAAACATGATGCACACATGAGGCTAGCCTAGTGCATTACCAGAAGCTAGGGATGTGACAGGAGTACTATTCGCCTTCACTTACTGGTGGGTTCCATGTGTGCTCTCTCTCTCTCTCTCTCTCCTGCCCTTCTGCGTTTAGACGCACGGGCAAACACGAAGAACTCGCGGGCGATGTCGCCGTTGACCATATCTGGACGCATTCAAAAGTTACGGCACCAGTTTCACGTACTAGTAGTACTAGTCAATATGTACGTGCAATGCACGTTAATTTGGAAGTATATTAAGTGCATGCGGGTATTAAGTAGGATATTATTTGTGTGTTATTATGTGATTAGCACTATTTTTGGCATGAAATTAACTGCATGCTAAACGTGTTGAGCGCTCGACATTGAAGCAGTCTAGGTCATTGGATGAGAAGGAATACATGTGGCTTGATGACGTTTTATATTTAATTTTATACGGCTCTAGCAGAACATTCAATCGATCAAACCATAGATTTCATTCAGTCTGACTCCAACTTTACATTCATACGACAGTCGATCTAAAATAAACGGAAATGATAAGCGTTCGGATTTTAAGCATGGCAATCCGAACGTTTTTCATGGCAAATTTAGATTACGCGGCGGCGGCGGGGGCGTCTCGCGGTGGGAAGCGGCTCCTCGTGTTGGGGAACGTAGTAATTTCGAAAAATTTCTACGCACACGCAAGATCATGGTGATGCATAGCAACGAGAGGGGAGTGTGTTGTCCACGTACCCTCGGAGACCGAAAGCGGAAGCGTTAGCACAATGCGGTTGATGTAGTCGTACGTCTTCACGATCCGACCGATCCAAGTACCGAACGTACGGCACCTCCGAGTTCAGCACACGTTCAGCTCGATGATGTCCCTCGAACTCCGATCTATCCGAGCTTTGAGGGAGAGTTCCATCAGCACGACGGTGTGGTGACGATGATGATGTTCTACCGACGCAGGGCTTCGCCTAAGCACCGCTACGATATTATCGAGGTGGACTATGGTGGAGGGGGGCACCGCACACGGCTAAGAGATCAAGAGATCAATTGTTATGTCTTTGGGGTGCCCCCTGCCCCCGTATATAAAGGAGCAAAGGGGGAGGCAGCCGGCCTAGGAGGAGGGCGCGCCAAGGGGGGAGTCCTACTCCCACCGGGAGTAGGATAACTCCTTTCCTCGTTGGAGTAGGAGAAGGGAAGGGGGAAGGAGAAGGAAGGAAGGGGGCGCCCCCCTCCCTAGTCCAATTCGGACTAGTCCATGCGTAGGGGTGCGACCACCCTTTGGGGCCTTTCTCTCCTTTCCCGTATGGCCCATTAAGGCCCAATACGAATTCCCGTAACTCTCCGGTACTCCGAAAAATACCCGAATCACTCGGAACCTTTCCGATGTCCGAATATAGTCGTCCAATATATCGATCTTTACGTCTCGACCATTTCGAGACTCCTCGTCATGTCCCTGATCTCATCCAGGACTCTGAACTCCTTCGGTACATCAAAACACATAAACTCATAATATAACCGTCATCTAACTTTAAGCGTGCGGACCCTACGGGTTCGAGAACTATGTATGCATGACCGAGACACGTCTCCGGTCAATAACCAATAGTGGAACCTGGATGCTCATATTGGCTCCCACATATTCTACGAAGATCTTTATCGGTCAAACCGCATAACAACATACGTTGTTCCCTTTGTCACCGGTATGTTACTTGCCCGAGATTCGATCGTCGGTATCTCAATACCTAGTTCAATCTCGTTACCGTCAAGTCTCTTTACTCGTTCCGTAATACATCATCCCGCAACTAACTCATTAGTTGCTATGCTTGCAAGGCTTTAAGTGATGTGCATTACCAAGTGGGCCCAGAGATACCTCTCCGACAATCGGAGTGACAAATCCTACTCTCGAAATACGCCAACCCAACAAGTACCTTCGGAGACACCTGTAGAGCACCTTTATAATCACCCAGTTACGTTGTGATGTTTGGTAGCACACAAAGTGTTCCTCCGGTAAACGGGAGTTGCATAATCTCATAGTCATAGGAACATGTATAAGTCATGAAGAAAGCATTAGCAACATACTAAACGATCGTGTGCTAAGCTAACGGAATGGGTCAAGTCAATCACATCATTCTCCCAATGATGTGATCCCGTTAATCAAATGATAACTCATGTCAATGGCTAGGAAACATAACCATCTTTGATCAACGAGCTAGTCAAGTAGAGGCATACTAGTGACACTCTGTTTGTCTATGTATTCACACATGTATCATGTTTCCGGTTAATACAATTCTAGCATTAATAATAAACATTTATCATGATATAAGGAAATAAATAATAACTTTATTATTGCCTCTAGGGCATATTTCCTTCAGTCTCCCACTTGCACTAGAGTCAATAATCTAGATTACACAGTAATGATTCTAACACCCATGGAGCCTTGGTGCTGATCATGTTTTGCTTGTGGAAGAGGCTTAGTCAACGGGTCTGCAACATTCAGATCCGTATGTATCTTGCAAATTTCTATGTCTCCCACCTGGACTAAATCCCGGATGGAATTGAAGCGTCTCTTGATGTGCTTAGTTCTCTTGTGAAATCTGGATTCCTTCGCCAAGGCAATTGCACCAGTATTGTCACAAAAGATTTTCATTGGACCCGATGCACTAGGTATGACACCTAGATCGGATATGAACTCCTTCATCCAGACTCCCTCATTTGCTGCTTCCGAAGCAGCTATGTATTCTGCCTCACACGTAGATCCCGCCACGACGCTTTGCTTAGAACTGCACCAACTAACAGCTCCACCGTTCAATGTAAACACGTATCCGGTTTGCGATTTAGAATCGTCCGGATCAGTGTCAAAGCTTGCATCAACGTAACCATTTACGATGAGCTCTTTGTCACCTCCATAAACGAGAAACATATCCTTAGTCATTTTCAGGTATTTTAGGATGTTCTTGACCGTTGTCCAATGATCCACTCTTGGATTACTTTGGTACCTCCCTGCTAGACTTATAGCAAGGCACACATCAGGTCGGGCACACAGCATTGCATACATGATAGAGCCTATGGCTGAAACATAGGGAACATCTTTCATCTTCTCTCTATCTTCTGCAGTGGTCGGGCATTGAGTCTTACTCAACTTCACACCTTGTAACATAGGCAAGAACCCTTTCTTTGCTTGATCCATTTTGAACTTCTTCAAAACTTTGTCAAGGTATGTGCTTTGTGAAAGTCCAATTAAGCGTCTTGATCTATCTCTATAGATCTTGATGCCCAATATATACGCAGCTTCACCGAGGTCTTTCATTGAAAAACTATTATTCAAGTATCCCTTTATGCTATCCAGAAATTCTATATCATTTCCAATCAGCAATATGTCATCCACATATAATATCAGAAATGCTACAGAGCTCCCACTCACTTTCTTGTAAATACATGCTTCTCCAAAAGTCTGTACAAAACCAAATGCTTTGATCACACTATCAAAGCGTTTATTCCAACTCCGAGAGGCTTGCACCAGTCCATAAATGGATCGCTGGAGCTTGCACACTTTGTTAGCTCCCTTTGGATCAACAAAACCTTCCGGTTGCATCATATACAACTCTTCTTCCAGAAATCCATTCAGGAATGCAGTTTTGACATCCATTTGCCAAATTTCATAATCATAAAATGCGGCAATTGCTAACATGATTCGGACAGACTTAAGCATCGCTACGGGTGAGAAGGTCTCATCGTAGTCAATCCCTTGAACTTGTCGAAAACCTTTTGCAACAAGTCGAGCTTTATAGACAGTAACATTACCGTCAGCGTCAGTCTTCTTCTTGAAGATCCATTTATTCTCAATTGCTTGCCGATCATCGGGCAAGTCAACCAAAGTCCACACTTTGTTCTCATACATGGATCCCATCTCAGATTTCATGGCCTCAAGCCATTTCGCGGAATTTGGGCTCACCATCGCTTCTTCATAGTTCGTAGGTTCGTCATGGTCCAGTAACATAACTTCCAGAACAGGATTACCATACCACTCTGGTGCGGATCTTACTCTGGTTGACCTACGAGGTTCAGTAATAACTTGATCTGAAGTTTCATGATCATCATCATTACTTCCTCACTAATTGGTGTAGGTGTCGCAGAAACCGATTTCTGCGATGAACTACTTTCCAATAAGGGAGCAGGTACAGTTACCTCATCAAGTTCTACTTTCCTCCCACCCACTTTTTTCGAGAGAAACTCCTTCTCCAGAAAAATTCCGAATTTAGCAACAAAAGTTTTGCCTTCGGATCTGTGATAGAAGGTGTACCCAACAGTCTCCTTTGGGTATCCTATGAAGACACATTTCTCCGATTTGGGTTCGAGCTTATCAGGTTGAAGCTTTTTCACATAAGCATCGCAGCCCCAAACTTTAAGAAACGACAACTTTGGTTTCTTGCCAAACCACAGTTCATAAGGCGTCGTCTCAACGGATTTTGATGGTGACCTATTTAACGTGAATGCGGCCGTCTCTAAAGCATAACCCCAAAACAATAGCGGTAAATCAGTAAGAGACATCATAGATCGCACCATATCTAGTAGAGTACAATTACGACGTTCGGACACACCATTACGCTGTGGTGTTCCGGGTGGCGTGAGTTGCGAAACTATTCCGCATTGTTTCAAATGAAGACCAAACTCATAACTCAAATATTCTCCTCCATGATCAGATCGTAGAAACTTTATTTTCTTGTTACGATGATTTTCAACTTCACTCTGAAATTCTTTGAACTTTTCAAATGTTTCAGACTTATGTTTCATTAAGTAGATATACCCATATCTGCTCAAATCATCAGTGAAGGTGAGAAAATAACGGTATCCGCCACGAGCCTCAATATTCATCGGACCACATACATCTGTATGTATGATTTCCAACAAATCTGTTGCTCTCTCCATAGTTCCGGAGAACGGCGTTTTAGTCATCTTGCCCATGAGGCACGGTTCGCAAGTACCAAGTGATTCATAATCAAGTTGTTCCAAAAGTCCATCAGTATGGAGTTTCTTCATGCGCTTTACACCGATATGACCTAAACGGCAGTGCCAGAAATAAGTTGCACTACCATTATCAACTCTGCATCTTTTGGCTTCAATATTATGAATATGTGTATCACTACTATCGAGATTCAACAAAAATAGACCACTCTTCAAGGATGCATGACCATAAAAGATATTACTCATATAAATAGAACAACCATTATTCTCTGATTTAAATGAATAACCGTCTCGCATTAAACAAGATCCAGATATAATGTTCATGCTTAACGCTGGCACCAAATAACAATTATTTAGGTCTAAAACTAATCCCGAAGGTAGATGTAGAGGTAGCATGCCGACCGCGATCACATCGACTTTGTAACCATTTCCCACGCACATCGTCACCTCGTCCTTAGCCAATCTTCGCTTAATCTGTAGCCCCTGTTTCGAGTTGCAAATATTAGCAACAGAACCAGTATCAAATACCCAGGTGCTACTGCGAGCATTAGTAAGGTACACATCAATAACATGTATATCACATATACCTTTGTTCACCTTGCCATCCTTCTTATCCGCCAAATACTTGGGGCAGTTCCGCTTCCAGTGACCAGTCTGCTTGGAGTAGAAGCACTCAATCTCAGGCTCAGGTCCAGACTTGGGTTTCTTCTCCTGAGCAGCAACTTGCTTGTTGTTCTTCTTGAAGTTCCCCTTCTTCTTCCCTTTGCCCTTTTTCGTGAAACTGGTGGTCTTATTGACCATCAACACTTGATGCTCCTTTTGATTTCTACCTCCGCAGCCTTTAGCATTGCGAAGAGCTCGGGAATTGTCTTATCCATCCCTTGCATGTTATAGTTCATCACGAAGCTCTTGTAGCTTGGTCGCAGTGATTGGAGAATTCTGTCAATGACGCTATCATCCGGAAGATTAACTCCCAGTTGAATCATGTGATTATTATACCCAGACATTTTGAGTATATGCTCACTGACAGAACTATTCTCCTCCATCTTGCAGCTGTAGAACTTATTGGAGACTTCATATCTCTCAATCCGGGCATTCTTTTGAAATATTAACTTCAACTCCTGGAACATCTCATATGCTCCATGACGTTCAAAACGTCGTTGAAGTCCCGGTTCTAAGACGTAAAGCATGGCACATTGAACTATCGAGTAGTCATCAACACGTGACTGCCAGACATTCACAATGTCTGCAGTTGCTGGCGCAGGTGGTACACCTAGCGGTGCTTCCAGGACATAATTCTTCTGTGCAGCAATGAGGATAATCCTCAAGTTACGGACCCAATCCGTGTAATTGCTACCATCATCTTTCAACTTTGCTTTCTCAAGGAACGCATTAAAATTCAATGGAACAACAGCACGGGCCATCTATCTACAATCAACATAGACAAGCAAGGTACTATCAGGTACTAAGTTCATGATAAATTCAAGTTCAATTAATCATATTACTTAAGAACTCCCACTTAGATAGACATCCCTCTAATCCTCTAACTGATCAAGTGATCCATATCAACTAAACCATGTCCGATCATCACGTGAGATGGAGTAGTTTCAACGGTGAACATCACTATGTTGATCATATCTACTATATGATTCACGCTCGACCTTTCGGTCTCCGTGTTCCGAGGCCATATCTGTTATATGCTAGGCTCGTCAAGCTTAACCTGAGTATTCCGCGTGTGCAACTGTTTTGCACCCGTTGTATTTGAACGTAGAGCCTATCACACCCGATCATCATGTGGTGTCTCAGCACGAAGAACTTTCGCAACGGTGCATACTCAGGGAGAACACTTATACTTTGATAATTTAGTGAGGGATCATCTTATAATGCTACCTTCAATCAAAGCAAGATAAGATGCATAAAAGATAAACATCACATGCAATCAATATAAGTGATATGATATGGCCATCATCATCTTGTGCTTGTGATCTCCATCTCCGAAGCACCGTCATGATCACCATCGTCACCAGCGCGACACCTTGATCTCCATCGTAGCATCGTTGTCGTCTCACCAATCTTATGCTTCTACGACTATCGCTACCGCTTAGTGATAAAGTAAAGCATTACAGGGCGATTGCATTGCATACAATAAAGCGACAACCAAATGGCTCCTGCCAGTTGCCGATAACTCGGTTACAAAACATGATCATCTCATACAATAAATTTAGCATCATGCTTTGACCATATCACATCACAACATGCCCTACAAAAACAAGTTAGACGTCCTCTACTTTGTTGCAAGTTTTACGTGGCTGCTACGGGCTTAGCAAGAACTGTTCTTTCCTACGCATCAGAACCACAACGATAGTTTGTCAAGTTGGTGTTGTTTTAACCTTCGCAAGGACCGGGCGTAGCCACACTCGGTTCAACTAAAGTTGGAGAAACTGACACCCGCCAGCCACCTATGTGCAAAGCACGTCGGTAGAACCAGTCTCGCGTAAGCGTACGCGAAATGTCGGTCTGGGCCGCTTCATCCAACAATACCGCCGAACCAAAGTATGACATGCTGGTAAGCAGCATGACTTATATCGCCCACAACTCACTTGTGTTCTACTCGTGCATATGACATCTACGCATAAAACCTGGCTCGGATGCCACTGTTGGGGAACGTAGTAATTTCAAAAAAATTCTACGCACACGCAAGATCATGGTGATGCATAGCAACGAGAGGGGAGAGTGTTGTCCACGTACCCTCGTAGACCGAAAGCGGAAGCGTTAGCACAACGCGGTTGATGTAGTCGTACGACTTCACGATCCGACCGATCCAAGTACCGAACGTACGGCACCTCCGAGTTCAGCACACGTTCAGCTCGATGACGTCCCTCGAACTCCGATCCAGCCAAGCTTTGAGGGAGAGTTCCGTCAGCACGACGGCGTGGTGACGATGATGATGTTCTACCGACGCAGGGCTTCGCCTAAGCACCGCTACGATATTATCGAGGTGGACTATGGTGGAGGGGGCACCGCACACGGCTAAGAGATCAAGAGATCAATTGTTGTGTCTTTGGGGTGCCCCCTTGCCCCCGTATATAAAGGAGCAAGGGGGGAGGCGGCCGGCCTAGGAGGAGGGCGCGCCAAGGGGGGAGTCCTACTCCCACCGGGAGTAGGACTCCTCCTTTCCTTGTTGGAGTAGGAGAAGGGAAGGGAGAAGGAGAAGGAAGGAAGGGGGCGCCCCCCTCCCTAGTCCAATTCGGACTAGTCGATGGGGAGGGGTGCCGCCACCCTTTGGGGCCTTTCTCTCCTTTCCCGTATGGCCCATTAAGGCCCAATACAAATTCCCGTAACTCTCCGGTACTCCGAAAAATACCCGAACCACTCGGAACCTTTCCGATGTCCGAATATAGTCGTCCAATATATCGATCTTTATGTCTCGACCATTTCGAGACTTCTCGTCATGTCCCTGATCTCATCCGGGACTCTAAACTCCTTCGGTACGTCAAAACACATAAACTCATAATATAACCGTCATCTAACTTTAAGCGTGCGGACCCTACGGGTTCGAGAACTATGTAGACATGACCGAGACACGTCTCCGGTATATAACCAATAGCGGAACCTGGATGCTCATATTGGCTCCCACATATTCTACGAAGATCTTTATCGGTCAAACCGCATAACAACATACGTTGTTCCCTTTGTCATTGGTATGTTACTTGCCCGAGATTCGATCGTCGGTATCTCAATACCTAGTTTAATCTCGTTACCGGCAAGTCTCTTTACTCGTTCCGTAATACATCATCCCGCAACTAACTCATTAGTTGCTATGCTTGCAAGGCTTTAAGTGATGTGCATTACCAAGTGGGCCCAGAGATACCTCTCCGACAATCGGAGTGACAAATCCTAATCTCGAAATACGCCAACTCAACAAGTACCTTCGGAGACACCTGTAGAGCACCTTTATAATCACCCAGTTACGTTGAGACGTTTGGTAGCACACAAAGTGTTCCTCCGGTCATAATCTCATAGTCATAGGAACATGTATAAGTCATGAAGAAAGCATTAGCAACATACTAAACGACCGTGTGCTAAGCTAACGGAATGGGTCAAGTCAATCACATCATTCTCCCAATGATGTGATCCCATTAATCAAATGACAACTCATGTCAATGGCTAGGAAACATAACCATCTTTGATCAACGAGCTAGTCAAGTAGAGGCATACTAGTGACACTCTGTTTGTCTATGTATTCACACGTGTATCATGTTTCCGGTTAATACAATTCTAGCATGAATAATAAACATTTATCATGATATAAGGAAATAAATAATAACTTTATTATTGCCTCTAGGGCATATTTCCTTCACCTCGGCCGTGCTCAGTGTGTCGTCGGGCCACTGACCGACGGCGACGCCGGTGTCTTGTGCCGTTGTTGGCATACTCCTGGACGTTGGCCCTAGCTTCAAGGAAGGCCACAATGTTCTGGACTTCGGTCTCCAGGAGCGAGTCAACTAGCAGGAGGAGGTGACTGGCGTTGGTGCAAGGAAGCGGTCGACGGCGGCCATCCATGCCGCTGAGGGGGGGCACTGGCACCCGCGGGGGGGACAGGCGCTGGCAACGGCGCGGCAGAGACATTCGTGTGCACCGGCACCGGCACGGGAGAAGTTTGACCATTCACTTTGAGCTTTCTAATAACACATCTCACTCCCTCTCTTGTTTCCCTACATCAAATCCTAGAACCCCAAGGGATTTGGGAACATTTGATAGAAGTTCTCCAATCAAGTGATAGATCCACTCCTTCCCCTTCTTTGCACCAAAGGAATTCATGATTTGAGCAAGTCTTGAGCATTTCCCCGTCATTCTTGTTACTCTTGGAGGTTGGAGACTCCTAGGCGGTAGGAGTCTTTCGGAGAGGAATCGACCTTTGTGATTACCCGTGGAAAAGTTTGTGAGGGTTTGGAGACCACCCCAAGGTCTACCACAAGTGGTTGAGAAACGCCTCCGTGGTGTTGTCTCAAAGGAAGAATAGGGTGAGCCTTCATGGCGTTGGTGTGCCTTTGTGGTAACATCCACCTCTCTAACGGTGACGTAGCTTCCCTCCAAGGAAGTGAACATCGGCATACATCCTCGTCTCCCGGAGTTGCGGTTATTCCTAACCCTAACTCTCTACCTGTGGTTACTTGTCTCTTAGCACTTACTTATATCATATTGTGCTTGCTTACTTACATACTTGTGTTACTTGCTTAGCTCTTAGTACTACACTTGCAATTGTTAGGCTCACCTTCATATTCCGCATTATTGCCTAAAATTGCTAAGTCATAATTAAAATTTGTAATTGTACTTATTCACCCCCCCTCTAGGTCCATCTCAATCCTTTCAATTGGTATCAGAGGCTCGTGCTCTATTCTTGTGGCTTAACCACCCTAGAGCGAGATGAACCCCGATGGGACTCCCCTTGTTGCAGATCCGAAGGATAAAGGCGAGGCTTCTTCAGAAGTCAAGTCCTTTACTTCTGAGGATCTGGAACGGGCCCTTGCTAAGCAAAAAGACGAGCATGATGCTTCTCTTTAGGCCTTGGTCCAAATGAGAATAGCCATGTTGTCCACGGTGCTTGCACCACTTTCGGGTGGTGCGGCTTCGAGGCCAACTGTGCCTACTCCGTCACTTGGTCAACAACCTCCTAGCAATGATCACTCCAGTGTCCCTTGGCTTCATGCAAGACCCCAAGTTGAGAAACCGAAATATAACCCTCAAGGCAAACCTCCTTTACTTGATGCCACTTCTGATTTTTCCTTGTGGAGAGTTGCTATGCAGGATCATCTTCGATATGGAAACGATGAGATGCTGGAGATCTTGGAGTATGGTTACCATGTGGTTGATCCAAAGAATCCTACACCAAGAGAAATTTATGACAAGAATCTCAATGACACTGCTACCATGTGTATAAGGAGAGGTATGGTTGAAAAGCAAAGGAGACCTTTCATACACATCACAAGTGCCAAGGAACTATGGGAAAGTATTATAAGATCCAAGACCGATACCTCCACCCTCCGGAGTGCTCAATATGAAATTGCCAAGGGGCAATTGCAAAACTTTTGTATGGAGAAAGGTGAAACTCCCAATCAACTCCTTGAGCGTCTCATGACTCTCACCGCTGACATTGAGTCATGTGAGTGTGACAAGACACAAGATGGATTCAACATGACTAAGCGATTCCTTGTGGACAAGTTGCTTCATGCTCTTGCCCCATATCACCATCAAATGGTGTGGGACATAAGACAACACCATGCCTTCAAGGAAATGACTACAGATGACATCATATCCACTTTCCAACTATTTGAAGAGTCGAAGGCAAATGCTACAAAACATCTTGCCATGCATGGTACTCCAACATCAAAGATCAATCTTGCATTGAAGGCCAAGCATGTATGTGAAGATGAGTAAAGTGAAGAAGAAGAAGATGATGATGATGATGATGATGAAGATGGTGATGAGGTTGAATCCGATGAGGGCCCTTCATATGAATACATGTCTCTCTTTGTCAAGAAGTTTAGCACGGGAAAATTAAAGGGAAGATTTCAAAAGAAGAAAGTAAGAAAATGCTACAACTGTGAAGAAACCAACCACTTCTCCAACGAGTGCCCTTATGAGAAGAGAGAGGATAAACCAAGGTTTCCCAAGACCTTTCCCAAGAAGAAGTTGCCAAATCCTTTGAACTCCAAGCTCAAGAAGAGAGATGGGAAAGCAATGATTGCTCAAGAAGAATCCAATACGGATGATGTTAGTGGTGTTGCCGGAGTTGCTCAAGATTCTCAAAACACATTGAGACTAGTCAACAAGAGTGGTGATGTTGTCACCTACAACTACATGAAGGACTACAAGGGCAACACTCACAAGTGCCTCATGGCAAAGGCCATGGTAGAAGATGGAGAGGACCAACACTCTCCTGACAAGGTCAAGGTAACCCCACGATCAAACCCTCCTCTTTTCACCCCTCCTACTCCTAGTGATGAGTATCTTCATGCAGAGGATTGCTATGAGGATGATGATATAGATGATCCTATGCTTGCTAAACTAAATAAGTTCATGTGCTCCCTCAAAGGAAAGAAGCTCACTATGTTTCGTATGCTTATGGAGATGGTGAGTAAGCACACCATCACCATTAAGGAACTCGAAACCCTTGTTACCAAGGAAAAGGAAAAATATGAAATCCTTGAGCGGAAAGTCCAATATGAGGAATCACGAAATGATGAACTATGCTTGAAAATTGGTGCAAACATTGATGTTCATACTAAAGATCTTGCCTCCTTGAAAAAGGCTATTGACTCTTGCGAAGAGTTGATGAATGATAAAAGTAAGCTTGTGAAGTCTAATACTTCTCTCTCTAAGGATTGTAAGCTCCTATCCGTGTCCCTCAAGACTAAGGAAGAAGAGCTCACCCTTCTTAAAAAGAGTTTTGAGACGCTCAAGCTTACTTATCTTGAAACTCTAGCCAAGGCTTACTCTTCTCCTATTATCAATGTTGATGCATGTACTACTAACTCTAGTAGTGATCTGGCATCTATTCTTGAGGAGAATCACTTTCTCAAGGCTCAAATAGAGAAAGGTCTCATGACATGTGCTCAAGGTCAAAAGAACCTTGATGAGGTATTGAGGCAACACAATGAGGTGTTTGCCAAAGAGGGGCTCGGGTTTGACCCAAGCGCAAGCAAGAAGAAGACGTCTTCTCAAAAGTGCACCACCCCTCTAAAAGAAACTTTTGTACGAGAAGGGCACAAGGAGAAAGGTAAGGTTGTTAGTGGGAAGGTCACAAGGGGCATACCCACTCTCAACAAGCCAAAAGAGTTCATGCCTCCATCCTATGTACTTCGTAAGACTAAGGATGGAGAAGTTTATGCAAAGTTTGTTGGTCCTCAAAATGCATTTTGGTTTTATGCTAATTGGGTCCCTAAGACCCTTGTGACTAACCTGAGAGGTCCCATTGCAAAATGGGTGCCTCTAACCAAGTCATAATTGTGTGTAGGTTGCTTTCTCTGGTGGAGTAAAATGGGTGATTGACAATGGACGTACAAATCATATGACCGGAGATAGGAAATTGCTCTACGATTTCATGGAAGCTATTCAACCATTTATGAGCATTATGTTTGGTGGAGGATCAAAAGGACAGGTACTTGGTTTGGGAAAGGTGGCTATCACAAATGACATGTCTCTTGCAAATGTCATGCTTGTCCAATCCCTTAAATACCATTTGCTTTCTGTTCGCCAATTGGCTTTCGTTGGTTATGATACACTCTTTGGACTAACGGATGTGAAAGTCTTTAAGAGAGATACTCTCGAAGTGGCCTTTGTTGGAGAGTTGGATGGCAACCTTTACACGGTTGATTTCTCGAAAGAGAGCACATTCCATGCAACTTGTCTAATGGCCAAGGCCGACAAGGGGTGGCTATGGCATCGCCGACTAGCCCATGTCGGCATGAGAAATCTTCAGGATCTCTTAAAGGGTAATCACATCCTTGGACTAACCAATGTCTCTTTCGAGAAAGATCGTGTGTGTAGTGCATGCATAGTCGGGAAGCAACATCAATCAAAGCGCCCACCCAAGAATATTGTGTCTACTTCAAGGCCTTTGGAGCTCCTTCATGTGGATATTTTTGGGCCTCCTTCATGGGATAGTCTTGGTGGAAAAAAGTATGGGCTTGTCATTTTTGATGATTACTCAAGATATACATGGGTTTTCTTCCTCAAGTCCAAGGACGAGACGAAGATCACCTTCATTGATTTTGCCAAGCAAGCACAACGCAAGTTTGAGAAAGAAACCTTGGCAATAAGAAGTGATAATGGCTCCGAGTTCAAGAACTACACCTTGGAAGGATTTCTTAGTGATGAAGGGATTGAGCATCAATATTCCGCTCCATACACACCTCAACAAAATGGTGTTGCTGAAAGGAAGAACCGAACACTTGTGGAGATGGCAAGGTCCATGTTGGATGAATACAAGTTGCCACATAGTTTTTGGGCCGAGGCTGTCAACACCGCATGCCATGCATCAAACCGGCTCTTCCTCCGCACAATATTGGAAAATACTCCATATGAACTCCTAACCGGGAACAAGCCAAATGTCAAGTACTTTCGCGTATTTGGGTGTAAGTGTTTCATCCTCAACAAAAGAGAACGGTTAGGGAAATTTCAATCCAAAACAATTGAGGGCATATTTGTTGGGTATGGATCAAACTCTCACGCCTATAGAGTCTACAACAAATCCTATGGATGTGTTGTAGAAACTTGTGACTTGGTGTTTGATGAATTTAATGGCTCCCATGGGGAGCAAGTTGATCTAAGTGATGTAGGTGAAGAAGATTCCTCTCAAGATATTTTGACCAGGGGTGTTGGTGCACTTCTTCCAATGGAACAAGAATCTCATGGCAATGAAGAAGAAGATCGAAGCTTCACAAATCATCAAACCACCTCAACACCCATACCATCACAAGCTCCCACTGCTCAACCAATGCCCACTGTTCAAGAACAAGAAGATGATCAAATCCCCCATCATGAGCATCTCCATGATCAAGATCATCACCAAGAGCAAGAACGAGAAAGTGCAATCATTAATGATGAACCTCAACAAATGCAATATGAAGAAGATCTTCCACCACACATTAATGACCCATATGTTGAGGATGTGGATGATGGACATGCAGTTGAACCTCGTGAAACCCTAACCTCCATCATGCCCCATGTGGCCGGTCGTGTTGATGTTGATAAAATCCTCACCGGCATATCGGAAGGTAGAGTCACTCGTAAACAATTGACAAACTTTTCTGCTCACTTCTCGTTTGTGTCTAGTGTTGAGCCTCTCAAGGTACAAGAAGCGTTAATGGACAACGATTGGCTCATTGCTATGCAAGAAGAGTTGAATAGCTTTGAGCGCAACCAAGTGTGGTCATTAGTCAAGAGGCCAACTACGGAACACAACGTCATTGGAACAAAGTGGATTTTCAAGAACAAGCAAGATGACAATGGTGTAATCATCCACAACAAGGCAAGGTTAGTGGCACAAGGGTACTCACAAGTTGAAGGTTTGGACTTTGGTGAGACCTTTGCCCCCGTTGCCCGTCTTGAATCCATTCGCATCTTACTTGCTTATGCTGCTTTCAATGGTTTTACATTACATCAAATGGATGTGAAGAGTGCTTTCCTTAACGGTCCTCTACAAGAGGAAGTATATGTATCACAACCACCTGGGTTCGTTGATCCCGATCACAAAGACTATGTGTATAAACTTCATAAGGCTTTGTATGGCCTCAAACAAGCACCTCGTGCTTGGTATGATCATCTTAAGAAGTTTTTACTTGATGATGGTTTTGTGAGAGGGGTGATCAATCCCACTCTTTTTACTAAGAGGGACAAGGGTGATTTGATCTTATGCCAAACCTATGTAGATGATATCATTTTTGGTTCTCCTAACATTCATTTGTGCAAGAAGTTTGCGGCTTCAATGACCAAGAATTTTGAAATGTCACTCAATGCGGATTTGAAGTTCTTCCTCGGATTTCAAATTCAACAATTTCAAGAAGGAATTTTCTTGTCCCAAGCAAAATACCTCAAGGATATCCTAGAGAAGTTTGGCATGTCTGATGCTAGTCCATGTAAGACACCCATGCCAACCAAAATTGCACTCATTGAAGACACAAATGGTACTCCTTTCGACCCATCTATTTACCGCTCTATGATTGGTTCATTGCTTTATCTTTGTGCATCTAGGCTAGACATCATGTTTAGTGTATGCATGTGTGCTAGATTTCAAGCTTCCCCTAGGGAAAGTCATCATAAGGCGGTTAAGCATATTCTTAGATACCTTGTTCACACCCCAAAGTTGGGTCTATGGTACCCCAAGGATGCTAAGTTTGATCTCATTGGGTACACAGATGCGGATTGGGCTGGAGACAAAGTGGATCGTAAGTCCACCTCCGGTGCATGTCAATTTCTTGGATGCTCCTTGGTAAGTTGGTCCTCGAAGAAACAAAATTGCATTGCCCTCTCCACCGCCGAAGCTGAATACATTGCAATCGCCAGTTGTGCAACTCAATTACTATGGATGAGGCAAACTTTGAAGGATTACGGTATCACCTATAGACATGTGCCTTTTCTATGTGATAATGAAAGTGCCATCAATATTGCTGAGAACCCCAAAAATCATACCCGCACCAAGCACATTGATATTAGGTATCACTTCTTGAGAGATCATGTGGACAAGGATGATATTGACATTGCTCATGTTGGCACAGATATGCAACTTGCAGATATTTTCACGAAGCCATTGGATGAAGCAAGGTTTTGTCAACTTAGGCGTGAACTTGGTATCTAGGAGCTTGACAACATTATGTGAAAACTAGTATCCATGCATGCATTGTCATAATGTCTTGTCTCGATGTAGGCATATATTTAGGGGGAGACACTCAACTCATGGGTACTCTCACCCTATGAAATGCATAAAAAGAACAAACACTCTCAAAGCTACCATGTTATTCTAACTATGGAGCTTTCAATGATGGAGTAGTGATTATGCACCCAAAGTTCAAATTATTGCGGTGCCATCTCACGTATACTCAAACATGGGTTCGATCGGTGTGATCTATGTTTGGTGTTGTTGTTTCATTGACATAGGATACTCACTACTTCAAAATTATACAAATTCTTCTTACTCCATACTGAAATCATTGTTGGTACCCTTACACGTGGGTTAGATCATCATTGTCATCATCATCTCCTACATTGTCATCATCTCCATTGTCTTTTACAGACAAATTTCTGTGTGTCGGTCGTCCGGTACTGTCCGGACGTCCGTAAAAAGCCTTCTGGTCACCCCCTTCGGACATCCGTAGTACTCCGGTCGTCCGTAAAAAGTCTTCTGTTGTCCTCAGGCCCGTCGTCCGGTCTATCTGGACCTCCGTTAATTTTTCTGGCCCAGGCACCGGACGTCCGTAGAACTCCGGTCGTCCATAAAAAGTCTTTTGTTGCCCTCAGGCCGGTCGTCCGGTCTATCCAGACTTCCGCTAATTTTTTCCCTGGTCCAGGCTCCGGACGTCCGTAGAACCCCGGTTGTCCGGGCTTTTCTCGGGCACATATATATAGCGCGGGGTGCGGTTCGAGTCATTTTTACCCTAATCCCTTCGCTCCCCTCCTCTGTTCTCCACCGCCGCCGCCCCTGCCTCGCGGCTTTGTCGGCGTTCTGGGAACGGGGGTCCCCAAACTTGCCTGCCTGCGGCCCATGGCGTGGCTCCACAAGCAGGCCCGTACGGCCCATCTTCACCAGCAAGTACTCAAGAGCATCGCGAGGGGCCAAGCCTCGCGAGGCGGACGACACAAGACCTCCTTAGGGGCGGCCTCACCAGGCTGGCTCGCGAGGGGTGGAGAGATCAAGGCAAGGGGTACCTCGCGAGGTTTCCCGTGATGTAAGCCATGACGATCAAGGCCAGGCGGGCGCCAGCGATCGCAACGTCCTCGTTTCCCCTTTGGTGCTAAGGAGGCAAGCGCAGGCGAAGAGTACCGAGGCATCAGGCAAAGGTTTCCATATCGGTGCAACGAGCCCAAGACCAGCAGGACGGCAGGACGGAGGTCACCGTGGAGCCCAGGACGGCGTCACCACTAGAGCCTTTGGCAGGCGAAGACCACCTTTAGTCAGGATAGCTTGTACTAGCTGTCCCCCTTCAAACTGGCCGTTGTGGCATCCCTTCCCGCTCAATATTTGGGAAGAGGACCAGGGCCTCTATAAATAGGACTAGCCACCTCCATAGCAGAGGATCGAAACCTTCACCGGCTCACCAAGCACAAGAGCACCCCACCTCAGGAGGCTATTATTCCCTTGTACTGTTCATCATCAGCCTAAGGCAATCCACCACCACCACACTGGAGTAGGATATTACACCACAACGGTGGCCCGAACCAGTATAAATCTTGTGTCCTTTGTGTTGTGAGTTCATTGAGTTTAGCCCTAGAGATCGTGGTGAGGGTGAGGGCGTGATTAGGAAGGGGGAGATCTTCGTGCGCACCCCAGTGTTCGAACCTCAAGGGTTTTGCCGGAACCCGAAATCCGACATTTGGCACGCCAGGTAGGGGTGAGGGAGTCCGAGATTAGGGGGTCCTCGGACAGCCGGACTATATACTTCTGCCGGACTGTTGGACCATGAAGATACAAGACTCAAGACTTCGTCCCATGTCCGGATGGGACTCTCCTTGGCGTGGATGGCAAGCTTGGCAATACGGATATGTAGATCTCCTCCCTTGTAACCGACTCTGTGTAACCCTAGCCCCCTCCGGTGTCTATATAAACCGGAGGGTTTTAGTCCGTAGGACAACAACAATCATACCATAGGCTAGCTTCTAGGGTTTAGCCTCTACGATCTCGTGGTAGATCAACTCTTGTAATACTCATATCATCAAGATCAATCAAGCAGGAAGTAGGGTATTACCTCCATCGAGAGGGCCTGAACCTGGGTAAACATCGTGTCCCCCGCCTCCTGTTACCATGTGCCTTAGACGCACAGTTCGGGATCCCCTACCCGAGATCTGCCGGTTTTGACACCGACATTGGTGCTTTCATTGAGAGTTCCACTGTGCCGTCACCATAAGGCTTGATGGCTCCTTCGATCAATAGCAACGATGCGATCCAGGGTGAGGGTTTTCCTCCCCGGACAAATCTTCGTATTCGGCGGCTTCGTACTGCGGGCCAACTCGCTTGGCCATCTGGAGCAGATCGAGAGCTACGCCCCTGGCCATCAGGTCAGGTTTGGAAACTTGAACTATACTGCCGACATCCGCGGAGACTTGATCTTCGACGGATCTGAGCCCATGTCAAGTGTGCCGCACAATCACGGCGAGCATGATTTAGCTCTGCTGTCGGACAATGTTCGGGAGATCGCACCTGCAACTACTCCGGCCCTCAATCCGGAACAAATTGCGCCATCTGAGGACGGGTGGATGGACCCCGCCACGGAGGCCGCACACTCAGCAGCGATAGAGCCAAATACTGACTTCACCTCCTACGAGACCCGTGTTGCCGAACAGTTGGATTCGTCCTCGGCCATGGACTCCGAGCCGCCTGCGTCCGTGCCCATCGAATCCGATTGGGCACCGATCATGGATTTTACCTCCGCGGACATCTTCCAGCACTCGCCTTTTGGCGACGTGCTAAACTTGTTGGACTCTCTCTCCCTGTCAGGAGACCCTTGGCCGAACTATGTCCGGCTATAATGGGATACGGACGACGAAGAAATTCGCTCCCCACCCACCACCCACTTAGTAGCCACTGTCGACGACTTAACCGACATGCTCGACTTCGGCTCCGAAGACATCGACGGCATGGAGGGCGATGCAGGAGACGAACAAGAACCACCGCCCATAGGGCGCTGGACTGCCACCTCATCGTATGACATATACATGGTGACACCCCCAAAGAGGGGGATGGCGATAAGACAACGGAGGATAATCCCTCCAAGAAGCAATCCAAGCACCGGCGTCAGCGGCGCCGCTCTAAGTCTCGCCATAGCAAAAGCAGCGATACCAGGACAAGAGACAATAATGCTCCGGATAGTGCCGAAGACGATGATAATCCCCTCCAGCCAGACCTCGAGCGGGAGGATGAACAAGCTAGCCCTCCGGAACAGGCAGCAAACGGAGAATCAGAGGATGACAATTACATACCTCTCTCCAAAGACGAGGTGAGCCTCGGCGATGAAGAATTTATCGTGCTTGAGGATCCCGTCGAGCAGGAGCGCTTCAAGCGTCGGCTTATAGCCAGAGCAAACAGCCTGAAGAAAAAGCAACAACAGCTTCGAGCTAATCAAGATCTGCTAGCGGATAGATGGACTAAAGTCCTGGCAGCCGAGGAATACGAACTCGAGTGACCAACCAAGAGTTACCCAAAGCGCAGGTTGCTACCCCAACTCGAGGAGGAAGCATTGAAACCTACATCACCAGCATATGATGCGGCTGATCGGCCACCTCGTGGCCGAGACAGAGAGGCTTATCAGCCCGAAGTATAGCCCGCACCCCGCCGCCATTCAAAAAAAATACCAAGGCCCGGGGTAACACGCGGAACCTGCGATACGTATTGGAAAACAAAGCAAAACATGCAAGATCGATCTACGGATCACGGGGGCGCGCCCCAACGCGGGACGATGACCGTCACGCCGGATATGCTAAAAGCAAATCCGGCCGGGCCGAATACAGCAGACAAGACTCGTATGAACTGCGTCGTGATATAGCCTGGCACAGAGGCGCTGCACACCCCCTATGCTTCACTGATGAAGTAATGGATCACGAATTCCCAGAAGGGTTTAAACCCGTAAAAATTGAATCATATGATGGTACTACAGACCCCGCGGTATGGATAGAAGACTTCTTCCTCCACATTCACATGGCCCGCGGAGATGATTTACATGCCATCAAGTATCTCCCGCTAAAACTCAAAGGGCCGGCTCGGCATTGGCTCAATAGCTTGCCGGCAAACTCCATCGGAAGTTGGGAGAGCCTGGCAGATGCATTCCTGGATAATTTCCAGGGCACTTATGTGCGACCGCCGGACGTTGACGATTTAAGTCATATAACTCAGGAGCCAGGGGAATCGGCCAGGAAATTCTGGACCCGGTTCCTAACTAAGAAGAACCAAATTGTCGACTGCCGGATGCAGAGGCCTTAGCGGCATTTAAGCATAATATCCGCGACGAATGGCTTGCCCGGCACCTCGGCCAAGAGAAGCCAAAATCAATGGCAGCCCTCACGACACTTATGACCCGCTTTTGCACGGGCGAAGATAACTGGTTGGCTCGTAGTACCAATACAGCAAGCAAACCTGGCATACCAGAAGCCAAGGATAGCAACGGCAAACCACGACGCAACAAACACAAGCGCCGCAAATATGGTGAAAACGCCGAAAATACGGCAGTTAATGCCGGGTTCAGGGGCTCAAAGTCCGGTCAGCGGAAAGGACCACCCAAAAATAACAATCCGGGTCCATCCAGTCTGGACCGCATACTCGATCGCCAATGCCAAATTCATGGCACCCCAGGAACGCCAGCCACCATACCAACAGAGAATGCTGGGTCTTCAAACAAGCCGGCAGGGCAGGTGCCAAAGACGGAGAAGGGGGGCCTCAAAGCGATGGTGGCGACGAAGAGCCCAGATCACCGAACATAGGAGGGCAAAAGAAATTTCCCCCGCATATTCAATCGGTGAATGTGGTAAATACCACCCAAATTACCAACTCGGACCGGATACGCACCCTTAGGGATGCCGACTTAACGGAACTAGTCGTCCCACAATATAAACTAGGGCCGGTCACCTTCAACCGCACGGATCGTCCGGTTAACACCAATCAGGGCAATCCAGCCGCACTAGTCCTCGACCCAATAATAGACGGGTTCCACCTCACTCGAGTCCTTATGGAGGGAGGCAGCAGTCTAAATCTGCTTTACCAGGACATAGTGCGCAAGATGGGCATCGATCATTTGGCGAACAAACCCACTAAAGCCACTTTCAGAGGCATTATACCAGGTGTGGAAGCCAGATGTACAGGCTCCATCGCCCTTGAGGTAGTCTTCAGATCACCAAAAAATTACCGTACCGAAGAGTTAATCTTCGAAATCGTCCCTTTCCGCAGTGATTATCAGGCACTGCTCGGACGAACCGCGTTCGCTCGATTCAACGCGGTGCCACATTATGCCTACCGTAAGCTCAAGATGCCCGGTCCACGCGGCGTCATCATGGTTAATGGCAAGGCCGAACCTTCCCTCGGCACCAGCAAATACACCACTGCCTTAACAGTAGAAGCAACGAGCAGCACCTTGCAGCCGAACCTCGAGTCGACGTCCAGGCTCCCGGACACCGTCAAGGGACTCCGAACTACTTCGCGAAAGGATAGCCCGGCTCGTCCAGAGCTCAATTAAACACTCCGGCGAAGGCCAGGACAGGCCGCATTCCGCGGCTCAACCGCTCTCCGGCACGCAAATATTTCTTACATTTCCTTCACAGGTTCACCTTCGCGTCGACCAGGACGGGCTATACGGAGGCAGCTTGAACGCGCAAGGGAATCCTTCGACATTCCCCGCAATGACCATCCGGCTATATTAAGGATCCGCACTCAGCCTCTTCCACCTGGTCTCAGCAGGTTCCGCAATCATATTCCTTTTTTTATCACATTACTTGTACCCATACGCATAGACGTACTATTCAAATACAACATGTGGATTTATATGACGTTTACCTGCTGTTATTTCTTATTGAAATTCTTTTGTCAAGTGGCATCCGTACAGAACGATATGCCTTAAAATATGCCAGGGGCTTCGTTTTACCCATAACACGGCAATAAAGTCTGAACACCTTCATGGAAGTTCGGCACCCCGAACCTATTGCATTATATGCATCAGCTCCGAATCATGTCTTGGGTCAATAGTTGGGTTTGACCGGCTCCCATGTTTTGGTACCTTACGTTCCGCTATATCGGCTAAGGTAGCACTGGGAGAACTACTGTGATTGTGTCCCGGTTCTTCCGGATGAGCACCTCAGTAGAGAAAGCCGAAAACTGACTGTCATGATACGGCGAGAGCGGGTCAGCTGTTCGAGAGGTCACAAAATCTTTAAGGATTTCTCCCGCATAATGCCATAACCAATGCAGCGTGTGATGGATCGGTTTTTTCTTCGATCAGGTGCTTATAGAGCCCCTAGTACGGTCTTCCGAACACCAGGGGCTGCGCCTACCATACTAAAGCTCCTATGGCTAAGTGAGAGTGATAAAGCCCTATAGTCCGATTGCCTGGTTCGTTGTGCTGGGCACCTCCTTCGAAGGACCCAAAACTGGGATAAAGAGTGCTCAGATTTATCCCGAACACCCCCATACTTCTTACGTGGGGGCAGAAGCCGACGACTGGCCAACTCTCAAGTTTAACATATAAAACGGCCGCACAGGAGGGTAAACTTTTATATAACAGGCAACAAATAAATGACCTTGTTCAAACATTACAAAGGACAACATGATTGGCATTCATGGAAATATAATGTCCTTGGTGCATAGCTCCGCTGCAAGGTAGGATCCTTTCAGGACACTCTCATAATATAATTCGGGCTTGCGGTGCTCCTTTCCCTCTGGCGGCCCTTCGGTCCTCAGCTTCTCAACATCCATCTTCCCCCAGTGCACCTTTGCGCGGGCGAAGGCCATTCGCGCACCTTCTATACAGATCGACCGCTTGATGACGTCAAGTCGAGGGCAAGCGCTTACAAGCCGCTTCACGAGCCCGAAGTAGCTGCTTGGAATCAGCTCGGCAGGCCATAGCCGAATAACCAAGTCTTCCATGGCTAGTTCTGTCACCTTATGCAGTTCGATCAGCTATTTTAGTTGATCGGCAAAAGGCACCGGATAATTCGGTGCCAAATACTGTGACCAGAAGAGCTTATCTACAGTGTTCCTTTCTTCGGCTCGGTAGAATTGGGCGGCATCTGATATGCTGCGGGGTAGCTCGGCAAATACCCCTGATAAATCTGGATTCAAAATTAGAGACATAGTTTTCCCCTCAAATACTTGCTTTACATGGAAAAAGCCTTACCCGTCGTGATCTTTCTCGCCTCTTGGATCCCCTGCAGGGCGCTTTGGGTTCCCCCGGGCATCGCTCGTGGCCTGATGGGCCTGGGTGAGTTCGGATTCTTTCTCCGTTAAACTCTGCTCCAAGGTCTCGCACTTCCTCACGGCCTCTTGCAGCTCCTGCTCAGCTTTAATAACCCTGGCCTCGTGCTTCTCACGAAGAGCCTGCTCTGTGGCTGCCTTTTCCTCGGCCTCGGCCACAGCCTTCTTAAGGGCTTCGACTTCGGTCACAACCCCTAGCGCAAATCATGAAGCTTAGTTCATACTGAAAATTCATTCGCAATAAACGCGAACAAGACTTGTGCATACCTTGTTTATCTCTCAACTGCATTTTCAATTGGCCAAGTTCTTCTTTGGCCCGCTCCAGACTTTGATTCAGCCCGAAGATCTCCGCAGTATGAGAAGCAGCAGCCGCTACAAACGCCTGCTTATAACAGAAGAGAAATAGATGTCATTCAATGAGTCTTCCTGTGAACATAAATTCGATCCTCTGTCCGGTTCTTTCTTTCACCGAACAGTGTGTATCAGGGGCTACTATCTATACTATGACACTCTTCGAAAAATCATAAAACATACCTCAAAGCCTCTTATAAGGCTGATACAGGCTTCGTTCAGTCCACTCTCAGCTGACTGAATCTTCTCAATCACCGCACCCATAAGGGCACGGTGTTCATCAACGATGGAGGCGCTCTTCAGCGCCACCAACAAAGCATCCGACACCTCTGGTTGGACAGAGGTTGCCGATGGAACAGGCACGCCCCCTCCAGCCGAGGGAGGCTGCCTGCTTGATTTTGGAGCCGTATAGATCTCCGGAATTGCATCCGGCTGGGAGCCGAACTCAGGATGGCCCCCGCCGTCAGCTCCCATGGGAATCTTTTCCCCCATGTGTCCGACCCCTGAGGGTTGATCTCCAGGCGCCGCCTTCACGGTCTTTTTCTCTCCTCCTTGGCCGGGGTCCTTCTCGGATGAAGCCTCGGTGTTATGCACCTGTTTGGAGGAAGGGGCCTTTGGGGGCGTCCCGCTCTCCATAGCATCTGAGCTCAGTGAATCCTCTGATGAGGATTGTTTGGTACGGGACTTTGCCGGACTACAAAAAATATGGCTTAGGTTAAAATACTATGCCATGATGAGTCTGGACGCCTAAAATGTACTCGGATTTTATATGCTTACGAGTTCACCAAGGGCTGGGCCCTGGGATCCCATGCCGGGCCGCTATCCGCGGCGGCAGCGGACTCCTCCGGAAGAGGAGCCTTTCCCCTTTTGGACAGCTCGGCCTCCAAGTGTACGGAGGCCGTCCTCTTCTTTCTTCCCCCTGCAGGGGATTCATCTTCCTCCTCCTCCTCGTCCTCTTCGGAGGTGGAATGGGCATCAGAGCCTTCAGACATTGTGTCCGAAGTGCCGCGGCGACGAAGGCCGCCCCGAGTCTTTTTGGCCTCCTTCCCGGCCGTCTTCTTCGGCACCTTGTAAGGCGCTGGGACCAGCATCTTCGTCAGAAGTGGGATGGCCGGTTCTTCAAGCAGCGGAGCCGGACAATGGATCCGCTCCGCCTTCTTCGTCCAGCCTTGGGAGAGTTGTATAAAACACGCTAAGCGCTTCCTTTGGGTTACGCGGGTAAAAAGTTTGATGACTTAACGAACTTGCAGGGCGGGACAGTTGGTACTCGCGGTCCTCGGTGGAGTCCGGCCATGATTTGCTGGACTTGAAAAGCACCTTCCAAATGTCCTTGTGCGAAGAGCCGAAAAGCTCTCGCAAGGTTTGGTGCCTGGCCGGATCGACTTCCCATAAATTGCAAGTCCGGTGCTGACAAGGCAGGATCCGGCGAACTAGCATCACCTGGACCACATTGACAAGTTCAATGTCCTTGTCTCCCATATCTTTAACGCGCGTCTGGAGCACTGACAGTTCGTCGGACGAGGACCAGTCCAGGCCTTTCTTGACCGAGGATGTAAACTCGGGGGGAGACGGCCCATTCTGTGCCGCGCGGCTTAGTGATATAAAACCACTGTTGTTGCCACTCCTTGACAGAATCATTAAAGGTTCCCATTGGCCATATGACATTGGGCATCTTGCTCACCATAGCGCCCCAGCACTCGGCGTGCTCGCCGCTCACCACCTTGGGCTTCACATTAAAAATCTTCAGCCATAAACCAAAGTGCGGCGAGATGCAGAGAAAAGCCTCGCACACGACAATGAATGTCGAGATGTTGAGAAAGGAATTAGGGGACAGATCGTGAAGATCGGTCCCATAGTAATACATGATGCTGCGAACGAACGGGTGGAGGGGAAACCCTAGCCCGCGGACAAAGTGAGGGAGGAATACAACCCTCTCGTGGGGTTCTGGAGTAGGGATGATCTGTCCCGCCGTCGGGAGTCGGTGGCTGATTTTCTTGGTCAGGTACCCGGCCTCCCGAAGCTTTTTGATATCCTTCTCTCGGACGGTAGAGGCCATCTATTTGCCTCCTGCTCCGGATCCGAACATCTTCGGAAGGCCTTTTGTGGGCAGAGAAGATGAACGCTTGGGCGATGGAGCTTGGGCGGAGGGGAATGAAACGGGAAGTAGAAAGCGTGGGTGCGAAAGGGAGTCCTTACCCCCTTATAAAGGCAGCAGGGATTCTGCGCCTCCCCACTTGCCTGGTAAAACCGCTTATTCCCCAAGCGCCATAATTGATGGCGCAGTTGGGTTACCCACACCCGTATTGATGAGAATCCCGTGATAAGGGGACATGATCTCTGCTTCGACAAGACGTGCCAAGAAAAACGCCTCGCAATATGTGCAGCGGCTGGTTGTGAAAAACGGTTCGAATAATGACCGGGCCGTGGTGTGATGTCATGCTGCAAAATGCGTCAGCAGATTAGATTTGTGGAAATATTATTCTCTCTACGATGGTATGTGGAATTTGTTTTGCAGAGCCGGACACTATCTTTGTGTTCAAAATCTTCTATGGAGTATTCGGAGGAGGAACCCGCCTTGCAATGCCGAAGACAATCTGCGCGCCGGACCCATCGTCATTGAAGCCTGGTTCAGGGGCTACTGAGGGAGTCCGGGATTAGGGGGTCCTCGGACAGCCGGACTATATACTTCTGCCGGACTGTTGGACCATGAAGATACAAGACCCAAGACTTCGTCCCGTGTCCGGATGGGACTCTCCTTGGCGTGGAAGGCAAGCTTGGCAATACAGATATGTAGATCTCCTCCCTTGTAACCGACTCTGTGTAACCCTAGCCCCCTTCGGTGTCTATATAAACCAGAGGGTTTTAGTCCATAGGACAACAACAATCATACCATAGGCTAGCTTCTAGGGCTTAGCCTCTACGATCTCGTGCTAGATCAACTCTTGTAATACTCATATCATCAAGATCAATCAAGCAGGAAGTAGGGTATTACCTCCATCGAGAGGGCCCGAACCTGGGTAAACATCGTGTCCCCCGCCTTCTGTTACCATCCGCCTTAGACGCACAGTTCGGGTCCCCCTACCCGAGATCCGCCAGTTTTGACACCGACAAGGGGTGCGCCGGAATTTCCTTCCGCCAATCCGCGTCCCATCGCTTCATCGCCTCCATGTCGGACGCCCGTCGAGCCCGTGCTGAGTGCAGGGCCGCCCTCGCCACCCGCGTCGCTCAGACGGCTCCTATCGGCAGGCCTCCCCGTCGTTCTCCGTCGCCTGCCGCCAACACCGCCACCGGCCCGGCGGGAAATGAGCAGCAAGCATCCTCGCTACACCCCTCAGTGCGGCGGGACGGCCGCACCGCCACCCCATCGCTGACCCCGGCCGGCTCGTCGTCTCACGCTCGTCGCACTCCCACAGACGCGCAGGCCGTGCTGCCCATAGCACACGAGCTCCTGCGCTACCGCCCCGTCGACGACCTCTACAAGGACTGGCTCGACCGCATCGCTGAGCTCGTCAGCGCCGCAGGGGGTTCTCCCGTGCCATCTCTCTCGCTGCCACGTCCTCCGCCGGCTACAGGCGACGTGGCCCACGGAGCGCCTCCACCACCTCTGCGCCAAGACGGCGTCTTGGCGCCAAGGCGCGCGGCCCCCCGGCGTAACCCATCGCGTCCGGCGCCCGCATGAGAGGAAAGAAGCTGCCAAGAGATCCCCCGGCCGCGAGAGAACGTTCCCATGCTCCCCGCACCATTGCAGTAAGACCATGAGCCGCATGCGGTGGCGGTGCGCGGACATCAAGGGCAGGCTCCACATCAGCAAAGGGTCCCGGTGGCCACCGCGGGCTGTCGCGCCTTCACCCCCGAGCTGCGTAGCGTCGCATGGCCGGGAAAGTTCAAGCCAGACCTGCCTCCACGCTACGACGGCACCCCCGACCCCGCGGAGTTCCTGCAGCTCTACGAGCTGAGCATCGAGGCGGCCAACGGCGACGAGGAAGTCATGGCGAACTGGTTCCCCATGGCTCTCAAGGACGGCGCTCGTTCGTGGCTCCTGAACCTGCCTCCGGGCTCGATCTCCTCCTGGGGCGACATGCGCGACCGCTTAGTCGCCAACTTCCAGGGCACTCGTGATCACCCTCCGGCCACGGGTGACCTGCGCCGCATCAAGCAGCAGCCAGGGGAGACCCTCTAGAAGTACATCCAGCGCTTCAACAACGTTCGTGTAATGCCCACGATGCGGCTATATCTCTCACGTGTCGAGGCACGACTTGGAGGCATAACCGCATTGTAGGTTTTGTCGCAAGAAGGGTCATCTTCACACAATCCCATGTAATGAACAAGAATGGGATAAAGAGAGTTGGCTTACAATCGCCACTTCACACTATTCATAAATAAATTCATACATCATTCAAGATACACACATAGACCGACTACGTTCAAATCCAAATGAAAAAAAGATAACCCCAAATGCTAGATCCCCGATCGTCCCAACTGGGCTCCACTACTGATCATCAGGAAACGAAACATAGTAACGACCAAGTTCCTCGTCGAACTCCCACTTGAGCTCGGTTGCGTCGCCTGCACTGGTATCGTCGGCACCTGCAACTGTTTTGGTAGAATCTGTGAGTCACGAGGACTCAGCAATCTCACGCCCGCGAGATCAAGAATATTTAAGCTTATGGGCAGGAAAGGGGTAATGAGGTGGAGCTGCAGCAAGCACTAAGCAAATATGGTGGCTAACATACGCAAATAAGAGCAAGAAGAGAAGCAATGCCACGGTCGAAAAGCTAGAAGTGATCAAGAAGTGATCCTGAAGCTACTTACGTTCATACATAACCCAAACCGTGTTCACTTCTCGGACTCCGCCAAAAAGAGACCATCACGGCTACACATGCGGTTGATGTATTTTAATTAAGTCAAGTGTCAAGTTCTCAACAACCGGACATTAACAAATTCCCATCTGCCACATAACCGCGGGCATGGCTCTCGAAAGTTTATACCCTGCAGGGGTGTCCCAACTTAGCCCATCACAAGCTCTCACGGTCAACGAAGGATATTCCTTCTCCCCGGAAGACCAGATCAGGCTCGGAATCCCGGTTACAAGACGTTTCAACAATGGTAAAACAAGACCAGCAAGACCACCCGACTGTGCCGACAAATCCCGATAGGAGTTGCACATATCTTGTTCTCAGGGCACACCAGATGAGCGAAGCGTACAGGTACCAACGTAACCCAAGTTGCCAAGGGACGGTCCCGCACAGCGCTCTAGTTTGGACCAACACTCAGATGAGCACTGGCCCGGGGGGGTTAAAATAAAGATGACCCTCGGGAGCACGACTCCCAAGGGAAAAAGGCTTAGGTGGCAAATGTTAAACCAAGGTTGGGCCTTGCTGGAGGAGTTTTATTCAAAGCGAACTGTCAAGGGGTTCCCATAACACCCAACCGCGTAAGGAACGCAAAATCAAGGAACATAACACCGGTATGACAGAAACTAGGGCGGCAAGAGTGGAACAAAACACCAGGCATAAGGCCGAGCCTTCCACCCTTTACCAAGTATATAGGTGCATTAATTAAAATAAGAGATATTGTGATATCCCAACATATCCATGTTCCAACATGGAACAAACTTCAGCTTCACCTACAACTAGCAACCCTATAAGAAGGGCTGAGAAAAAGCGGTAACTTAGCCAAACAATGGTTTGCTAGGAAAGGATGGTTAGAGGCTTGACATGGCAATATGGGAGGCATGATATAGCAAGTGGTAGGTAGCGCGGCATAGCAATAGAGCGAACAACTAGCAAGCAAAGATAGAAGTGATTTCGAGGGTATGGTCATCTTGCCTGAAATTCCGCTAGGAAGAAGATCAAGTCCATGAAGAAGACAAATGAACGTAGTCGAACGAACCCTCACAACTCCGGAACGAAACCGAAGCTAATGAGAGAAGCAAACCGGAAAGAAGCAAACAACATGGTAAACACACAAGCATAAACATGGCATGATGCACAATCAAGTATGATACATGTCCGGTTTAATGAGGCATGGCATGGCAAAGTGCAACAAACAATAGTACAAATTAAGTGGAGTTCAATATGCAACGAGTTGCATATTGACGAAACACCACATGCATTTATTTAGTTCTCTCCCGATTATGTATCCAACTATTAAATGTTATTAAGCATGGCAAAGGGTGAAGCATATGAAAACCACCTATCTAGGCAAGTTTAAATGAGGCCGGAACAACAAACAACAATTCTGGAGAATCCCCATGTGCATATTTTGAATTAGCTACTGTTCTGCCCTAAAACAAATTTAAATGTTGTTAAACAGTAAAAACAAAGGGCACCATGTTAATCTATGCATTTTTTTCACCCCATTTACATATAAAGTTTATTAAATTCGGAGCTACGGTTAAATAGTTATGAAATAAATCATTTTAACATGGCATTTAAGCAAAATTAAACAAACAGCAAGTTTAAACATTTTAAACATGGATGAAAGTGGCATATTATGAAAGTACATGAAAAACTGAGCATCTTACATATATAGTTTATTTAATTCTGATGCATGGTAGTGAATTATGGATGCATGAACATCAGGGGGGTTTTCTGTAAAACAGTAAACTCTGCATAAATAGCCAAATTCGCGGGACTGGAAAAAAACAAGAACTGGGCCGAAACTGCAGGCTGGGCCAACAGGAGGAAAAACAAAGGAGGGGCGCTGGGGCGCTCACCATGGGCTTTGGCCCGGGTCGGTGGAGGAGGCCCAAGAGGGGCCGGCTCGGGAGGAGCTGGGCCTTGAGATCGGGACGAGGCAGCAGCGCTGGGCCGGCGGCTTGAGGCAGCGACCCTGTCAACGCACGGCTGAATCGAGCGAAGCAGGTCGCGTCGTCCGGGACGAAGCAGAGGAAGCAGGGCGCTGGCAGCAGGGACTTGACGCGAAGGGGCTCGCGTCCATGGCGCATCACCGGGACGGCGCAGGTCTTGAGGAGGCCGAGGTCAACGAGCGAGGGCTCGTCTTCCTCGCAGAGAGACGAGGTCGACGGCGGCTGCGCTGGAACGGGGGAACGAGGGTGCCCTCCGGCGGGTGAGGAACGACGGGCGGAACTTGGCGAGGCGAAGGGACTTGACGGATCCAGGTGGAGGCGGCGCTCGACGGCAAAGGCTGGAGGCCGAAGCAGGGGAGGCCGCGACACAGAGGAGGCGACGGACCGAGCAGGGGCTGACGGCGCGGCTGCACATCAGCAACGCCGGGGCGAGGCAAGCGGCAGTCGCGGTGGCGCTGAGGACTCCGCCGGCGAGGAACTTGAGGCAGCGACGGGACTTGAGGACCTCGGCGAGGGGCTCAGCCATCCGTGGCGTGGGGTTCCTGAGAGATGTGAGAAAGAGAGAATCCGGAGAAGATGGAACGGAGAGAGAAAAGGAAGACGAGGCACAAGAGAAGGCCGGGTCAGGGCGGTGCTCATCTGAGGCGGCGACGGCGAGGTTGTTGTTGCTGCTGCTAGGACGGCAGGGGCACAAGGCCATGGGCGGGGTCGAGTTCGAGGCCGGGGTCAAGGGGATCGAGGAGCTCCTCTCCTGTGCAAGCTGGGCGCCTGGTGGATCGAGGCAAAGGTGACGGGCGAAGGGATTGGCTCGAGGATGAAATCGAGGAGGGAAGCTGTGGTCGGCTACGCTGGTTGGATCGGGAGGGATCCCGAGGAAGGTGTAGGCTGGTCAGGGAAGGATCCCGAGGAACATGCGAGGGTGGGTGGCGGCGCAAGGGGAATAGGTTTAGGCTAGGGTTAGACTGATTTGGTAGGTGGGTGGACTATATAAAGGGAAATAGAATTAGGTTAGGACCCTCCGATTTAAATCGGACGGTCGAGAAAAATATAGGTTAGGAAGTTCAATTAAGAAAACGGAGATGTTTTATGTAGATGTTTGGAGATGATCCGGACCCAACGGTAATGAAAGTCCGGTTCGGGTTCGGGGAAGTTTCGGACACGGGCGAGGGGTCGAAGCATTGTGCAAAGAGGGGTTAGGCGAACGAGGTCAAGAGGGAAGCGAAAACCCGATTGGTCTGGAACGGTCAACGAAGGCAGGGAACACGGCAACTACGAACGGATGCAAGCTATATGAAAACATGCAAATGCAATGCGCATGACGCTATGAGATGAGATGCAACAAACAAATAAATAACACAGCTGACTCGCAAAACAAGGAAGGCATTTGGAGCGTCGGTCTTGGGGCGTTACAGTTCGCCTCAAGATCCCCAAGGTGACGTACAAGGCCATCATCTCCGCGTTCTCTGACGGCGTCCGTGACGTCAAGATGAAGGAGGAGCTCGCCATCCATGAGGAGCTGTGCACGACCTTAGAGCTGTTCAACCTGGCGACCAAGTGCGCACGAGCTGAGGAAGGGCGCCTTTCCCTCCTCGAGCTCCCAGCTGCTGACCCCGAAGAGAAGAATGCCAAGGCCAAGGACGTGAAGCGCAAGGGAGTGGTCGTGCTCGCGGCAGAGCCGGACACGAAACGCGGCCGAGACCAGCCCGAGTCATCCAAGAGAAGCCGACCATTCTGTGCCTTCCACAACGTTCACAGCCACAACACCAACGATTGTCAAGAGCTTAGGGCCATTCGAGACAGACGCTTCGGTTGACGCCCCGAGCGCAACGACCGGGGCTATGGCCGAGGAGAAGGACATGGAGGAGGACGTTGGGACGACCGTGGCTCTCGCCAGGAGTGGCGTGACCGGCCTCGTGAGGGCCGCTGGCAGGACCAGCCTCGCGAGGGCGCCTAGAGGGATCAGCCTTGCGACTTCCTCCGCTGCCTCCACCGCCAAGAAGGAACGACGACCACCATCACGACGAGGGGGCTGGGGGCTTCCAGGAGCCGCGTGCTATCGCCTGCATCTTGGGCGGAGCACAAGCCCCAGCCTCTCAGCGTATCTTCAAGCAGTTTGCTCGCGAGGTGAACGCATTCCTCCCCAGGCTTGAGGCCACGCGCCCGCTCAGGTGGTCCAAGCGCCATCACCTTCAGCTCGGCAGACCAGCTCAAGTGCGCGGCCACCGCTGGCGCCCTCCCGATGCTTTGCTCGCCCGTCATCAGCAACGTACAAGTCACCAAGACCCTCATCAACGGCGGCGCAGGGCTCAACGTTTTGTCCGTCGAGACGTTCGACGGCCTTCAAGTGCCATACGATCAGCTTCAGCCTACCAAGCCCTTCTCACGAGTAACCGACGGCTCCACCACCCCGATAGGGCAGGTCCGCCTCCCTGTCACCTTCGGACAGCGCGACAACTACCGCACAGAGCTCATCGACTTCAACGTAGCCCACATCCGTCTGCCATACAGTGCCATCCTCGGGTACCCAGCACTGGCCAAGTTCATGGCAGTGACTCATCACGGCTACAACGTCCTCAAGATGCCAGGGAGCGGCGGGATCATCACGGTCCCCTGTGAAGAAAGAGATGCGGTGTGCTCCCTCGAGCGCGCCTTCCAAGCTGAAGCAACCGAAGACCCGGACAACAATGCAGTGCAGTACCCTCCTGAGGTCGCCCCCAAGAAGAAGAAGCAGATGCTCCGCACCGGGCCTCAGGAGAGCGGCGCCGCAAGTGGCACCTCGTCAGGATCGGCGCCCACACCTGGGGCGCCTCCCTCCCTCGCATAGGAAGGCGCGCCCAGCGCCCTCCTCAGGCAGGGATCGGGGGCTCTCTTCTTGAGGGCCTCCGACCTTGCCAACGTCACGAGGGACGCGCTCGGGCACCACTTGGAGGCGTGCTTCGCGGCACGTTTCCCTCAGGAAGACATCGGGCGAGGAGCGTGATACGTCTCCAACATATCTATAATTTTTTATTGTTCCATGCTATATTATATTCTGTTTTGGACATTAATGGGCTTTATTATACACTTTTATATTATTTTTGGGACTAACCTATTAACCGGAGGCCCAACCCAGAATTGCTGTTTTTTTGCCTATTTCAGAGTTTCGCAGAAAAAGAATATCAAACGGAGTCCAAACGGAATGAAACCTTCGGGAACGTGATTTTCGGAACGAACGTGATCCAGAGGACTTGGACCCTACGTCAAGACATCAACCAGGAGGGCATGAGGTAGGGGGGCGCGCCCTCCACCCTCGTGGGCCCCATGTTGCTCCACCGACGTACTTCTTCCTCCTATATATACCTACGTACCCCCAAACTACCAGATACGGAGCCAACAACCTAATTCCACCGCCGCAACCTTCTGTACCCGTGAGATCCCATCTTAGGGCCTTTTCCGGAGCTCCGCCGGAGGGGGCATTGATCACGGAGGGCTTCTACATCAACACCATAGCCTCTCCGATGATGTGTGAGTAGTTTACCTCAGACCTTCGGGTCCATAGTTATTAGCTAGATGGCTTCTTCTCTCTTTTTGGATCTCAATACAATGTTCTCCCCCTCTCTTGTGGAGATCTATTCGATGTAATCTTCTTTTGCGGTGTGTTTGTTGAGACCGATGAATTGTGGGTTTATGATCAAGTTTATCTATGAACAATATTTGAATATTCTCTGAATTCTTTTATGTATGATTGATTATCTTCGCAAGTCTCTTCGAATTATCAGTTTGGTTTGGCCTACTAGATTGATCTTTCTTGCAACGGGAGAAGTGCTTAGCTTTGGGTTCAATCTTGCGGTGTCCTTTCCTTGTGACAGTAGGGGCAGCAAGGCACATATTGTATTGTTGCCATCGAGGATAACAAGATGGGGTTTATATCATATTGCATGAGTTTATCCCTCTACATCATGTCATCTTACATAAAGCGTTACTCTGTTCTTTTGAACTTAATACTCTAGATGCATGCTGGATAGCGGTCGATGTGTGGAGTAATAGTAGTAGATGCAGGCAGGAGTCGGTCTACTTGTCGCGGACGTGATGCCTATATACATGATCATACCTAGATATTCTCATAACTATGCTCAATTCTGTCAATTGCTCAACAGTAATTTGTTCACCCACCGTAATACTTATGCTCTTGAGAGAAGCCACTAGTGAAACCTATGGCCCCCGGGTCTATTTTCCATCATATTTAATCTCCCAACAACAAGCTATTTCTGGCGCCGTTTATTTTACTTTACATCTTTATCATAAAAATACCAAAAATATTATCTTATCATATATATCAGATCTCACTCTCGTAAGTGACCGTGAAGGAATTGACAACCCCTTTATTGCGTTGGTTGCGAGGATTTATTTGTTTGTGTAGGTGCGAGGGACTCGTGCGTGGCCTCCTACTGGATTGATACCTTGGTTCTCAAAAACTGAGAGAAATACTTACGCTACTTTGCTGCATCACCCTTTCCTCTTCAAGGAAAAACCAACGCAGTGCTCAAGAGGTAGCAAGAAGGATTTCTGGCGCCGTTGCCGGGGAGGCTTTAGCAAAGTCAAGATTTGGACTCCCGACAACGAGCCATTTCTGGCGCCGTTGCCGGGGAGTCTATGCAAAAGTAAACATACCAAGTACCCATCAAAAACCCTTATCTCCCGCATTACATTATTTGCCATTTGCCTCTCATTTTCCTCTCCCCCACTTCACCCTTGCCGTTTTATTCGCCCTCTCTTTTCGTTCGCCTCTTTTTTTGCTTGCTTCTTGTTTGCTCGTGTGTTGGATTGCTTGCTTGTCACTATGGCTCAAGACAATACTAAATTGTGTGACTTCACCAATACCAACAATAATGATTTTCTCAGCACTCCGATTGCTCCTCTTACCGATACTGAATCTTGTGAAATCAATGCTGCTTTGTTGAATCTTGTCATGAAAGATCAATTCGCCGGCCTTCCTAGTGAAGATGTCACTACCCATCTAAACAGCTTCGTTGATTTGTGTGATATGCAAAAGAAGAAAGATGTGCATAATGATATTGTTAAACTGAAGCTATTTCCTTTTTCGCTTAGAGATCGTGCTAAAGCTTGGTTTTCATCTTTGCCTAAAAATAGTATTGATTCTTGGAATAAGTGCAAAGATGCTTTATCTCTAAGTGTTTTCCTCCCGCTAAGATCATCTCTCTTAGAAACGATATTATGAATTTTAAGCAAATTGATCATGAACATGTTGCACAAGCTTGGGAGAGGATGATACGTAATTGTCCTACGCATGGTTTGAATTTGTGGATGATCATACAAAAAATTTATGCCGGATTGAATTTTGCTTCTAGAAATCTTTTAGATTTGGCCACGGGAGGCACTTTTATGGAAATCACTTTAGGAGAAGCTACTAAACTCCTAGATAATATTATGGTTAATTATTCTCAATGACACACTAAAAGATCTACTAATAAAAAAGTGCATGTGATAGAAGAAATTAATGTTTTGAGTGGAAAGATGGATGAACTTACTAAATTATTTGCTAGTAAAAATGTTTCTTCTGATCCTAATGACATGCCTTTGTCTACTTTGATTGAGAATAATAATGAATCTATGGATATGAATTTTGTTGGTAGGAATAATTTTGGTAACAACGCGTATAGAGGAAACTTTAATCCTAGGCCATACCCTAGTAACTCCTCCAATAATTATGGTAATTCCTACAACAATTCTTATGGAAATTTTAATAAGATTCCTTCTGAATTTGAGACTAGTGTTAAAGAATTTATGAATTCACAAAAGAATTTCAATGCTTTGCTTGAAGAAAAATTGCTTAAAGTTTATGAATTGGCTAGGAACGTTGATAGAATTTCTCTTGATGTTGATTCTTTGAAACTTAGATCTATTCCACCTAAGCATGATATCAATGAGTCTCTCAAAGACATGAGAATTTCCATTGATGAGTGCGAAGAAAGAACCACTAGGATGCGTGCTAAGAAAGATTGCTTTGTGAAAGTGTGTTCTTCTATGAAAATAAAGATGAAGATCCGAAAGTTATTGATGTGTCCCCTATTAAATCTTTGTTTTGCAATATGAATCTTGATGATGATGGGACTGTATATGATCCACCTTTACCTAGAAGGCATTCCAAAAATTTGGAGTTTTTAGATCTTGATGCAAAAATTGGTAATAGTGGGATTGAAGAGATCAAAACTTTAGATATTAATGAACCCACTATTTTGGATATCAAAGAATTTAATTATGATAATTGCTCTTTGATAGATTGTATTTCCTTGTTGCAATCCGTGCTAAATTCTCCACATGCTTATAGTCAACATAAAGCTTTTACTAAACATATCGTTGATGCTTTGATGCAATCTTATGAAGAAAAACTTGGGTTGGAAGTTTCTATCCCTAGAAAACTTTATGATGAGTGGGAACCTACTATTAAAATTAAAATTAAAGATCATGAATGCTATGCTTTGTGTGATTTGGGTGCTAGTGTTTCCATGATTCCAAAGACTTTGTGCGATTTGCTAGGTTTCCGTGATTTTGATGATTACTCTTTAAACTTGCACCTTGCGGATTCCACCATTAAGAAACCTATGGGAAGAATTAATGATGTTCTTATTATTGCAAATAGTAGATTTTATTGCTCTTGATATAGATTGCAACCCTTCATGTCCTATTATCCTTGGTAGACCTTTCCTTAGAACAATTGGTGCAATTATTGATATGAAGGAAGGGGATACTAGATTCCAATTTCCGTTAAGGAAAGGCATGGAACACTTCCCTAGAAAGAAAATAAAATTACCTTATGAATCTATTATGAGAGCCACTTATGGATTGCCTACCAAAGATGTCAATACCTAGATCTATCCTTGCTATTATGCCTAGCTAGGGGCGTTAAACGATAGCGCTTGTTGGGAGGCAACTAAATTTTATTTTTTTATTTTTTTGCTTTTTTCTTCTGTTTAGGAATAAATATTTGATCTAGCCTCTGGTTAGATTTGTTTTTGTGTTTTAATTAGTGTTTGTGCCAAGTTTAACCTATAGGATCTTCTTGGATAATAGTTATTTGATCTTGCTGAAAATTCCAGAAACTTTCTGTTCACGAAAATAATTGTTAAAAATCACCAGAACGTGATAAAATATTGATTCAAATTGATGCTGATCAATAAACAAATTTTCTAGGTCTTCCTATTTTTTCTGAATTTTTAGAGTTCCAGAAGTTTGCGTTAGTTACAGATTACTACAGACTGTTCTGTTTTTGACAGATTCTGTTTTTCATGTGTTGTTTGCTTATTTTGATGAATCTATGGATAGTAAAATAGTTTATAAACCATAGAGAAGTTGGAATACAGTAGGTTTAACACCAATATAAATAAATAATAAGTTCATTACTGTACCTTGAAGTGGCGTTTTGTTTTCTTTCACTAACGGAGCTCACGAGATTTTCAGTTAAGTTTTGTGTTGTGAAGTTTTCAAGTTTTGGGTGAAAGATTTGATGGATTATGGAACAAGGAGTGGCAAGAGCCTAAGCTTGGGGATTCCCATGGCACCCCAAGATAATCTAAGGACACCTAAAAGCCAAAGCTTGGGGATGCCCCAGAAGGCATCCCCTCTTTTGGAGCTATATTTTTATTCACCACATGATATGTGTTTTGCTTGGAGCGTCTTGTATTATTTGAGTATTTATTTTTTAGTTTGTCACAATCATCCTTGCTGTACACACCTTTTGAGAGAGACACACATGATTCGGAAATTGTTAGAATACTCTATGTGCTTCACTTATATCTTTTGAGTTATATAGTTTTTGCTCTAGTGCTTCACTTATATCTTTTAGAGCATGGTGGTGGTTTTGTTTTATAGAAACTATTGTTCTCTCATGCTTCACTTAGATTATTTTGAGAGTCCTACAAAACATCATGGTAATTTGCTTAATTATGATAGGCATTCAAGATTAGTATTTTTTTTTCTTATGAGTGTGTTGAATATTATAAGAAGTTCAATACTTGATAATTGTTTTGAGATATGGAGATGGTGATATTAGAGTCATGCTAGTTGAGTAGTTTTGAATTTGATAAATACTTGTGTTAAAGTTTGTGATTCCCGTAGCATGCACGTATGGTGAACCGTTATGTGATGAAGTCGGAGCATGATTTATTTATTGATTGTCTTCCTTATGAGTGGCGATCGGGGACGAGCGATGGTCTTTTCCTACCAATCTATCCCCCTAGGAGCATGTGCATAATACTTCGCTTCGATAACTTGTAGATTTTTGCAATAAGTATATGAGTTCTTTATGACTAATGTTGAGTCCATGGATTATACGCACTTTCTTCCTTCCACCATTGCTAGCCTCTCTAATACCGCGCACTTTTTGCCGTATCATACAGCCACCATATACCTTCCTCAAAACAGCCACCATACCTACCTACCATGGCATTTCCATAGCCATTCCGAGATATATTGCCATGCAACTTACCATCATTCAGTTTATTATGACACGCTCCATCATTGTCATATTGCTTTGCATGATCATGTAGTTGACATTGTATTTGTGGCAAAGCCACCATTCATAATTCTTTCATACATGTCACTCTTGATTCATTGCATATCCCGGTATACCGCCGGAGGCATTCACATAGAGTCATATTTTGTTCTAAGTATTGAGTTGTAATTGTTGAGTTGTAAGTAAATAAAAGTGTGATGATCATCATTTTTTAGAGCATTGTCCCAAGTGAGGAAAGCATGATGGAGACTATGATTCCCCTACAAGTCGGGATGAGACTCCGGACTAAAAAAAGAGAGGCCATAAAAAAGAGAAGGCCTAAAAAAGAGAGAGAAAAAGAGAGAAGGGACAATGCTACTATCCTTTTACCACAATTGTGCTTCAAAGTAGCACCATGATCTTCATGATAGAGAGTCTCCTATGTTGTCACTTTCATATACTAGTGGGAATTTTACATTATAGAACTTGGCTTGTATATTCCAATGATGGGCTTCCTCAAAATGCCCTAGGTCTTCGTGAGCAAGCGAGTTGGATGCACACCCACTTAGTTTCTTTTGTTGAGCTTTCATACACTTATAGCTCTAGTGCATCCGTTGCATGGCAATCCCTACTCACTCACATCGATATCTATTAATGGGCATCTCCATAGCCCGTTGATACGCCTAGTTGATTTGAGACTATCTTCTCCTTTTTTGTCTTCTCCACAACCACCATTCTATTCCACATATAGTGCTATGTCCATGGCTCACGCTCATGTATTGCGTGAAGATTGAAAAAGTTTGAGAACATCAAAAGTATGAAACAATTGCTTGGCTTGTCATCGGGGTTGTGCATGATTTAAATACTTTGTGTGGTGAAGATAGAGCATAACCAGACTATATGATTTTGTAGGGATAACTTTCTTTGGCCATGTTATTTTGAGAAGACATAATTGCTTAGTTAGTATGCTTGAAGTATTATTATTTTTATGTCAATATTAAACTTTTGTCTTGAATCTTTCGGATCTGAATATTCATACCACAATTAAGAGAATTACATTGAAATTATGCCAAGTAGCATTCCACATCAAAAATTCTGTTTTTATCATTTACCTACTCGAGGACGAGCAAGAATTAAGCTTGGGCATGCTTGATACGTCTCCAATGTATCTATAATTTTTTATTGTTCCATGCTATATTATATTCTGTTTTGGACATTAATGGGCTTTATTATACACTTTTATATTATTTTTGGGACTAACCTATTAACCGGAGGCCCAGCCCAGAATTGCTGTTTTTTTGCCTATTTCAGAGTTCCGCAGAAAAAGAATATCAAACGGAGTCCAAACGGAATGAAACCTTCGGGAACGTGATTTTCGGAACGAACGTGATCCAGAGGACTTGGACCCTACGTCAAGACATCAACCAGGAGGGCACGAGGTAGGGGGCGCGCCTACCCCCTGGGCGCGCCCTCCACCCTCGTGGGCCCCACGTTGCTCCACCGACGTACTTCTTCCTCCTATATATACCTACGTACCCCCAAACTACCAGATACGGAGCCAACAACATAATTCCACCGCCGCAACCTTTTGTACCCGTGAGATCCCATCTTGGGGCCTTTTCCGGAGCTCCGCCGGAGGGGGCATTGATCACGGAGGGCTTCTACATCAACACCATAGCCTCTCCGATGATGTGTGAGTAGTTTACCTCAGACGTTCGGGTCCATAGTTATTAGCTAGATGGCTTCTTCTCTCTTTTTGGATCTCAATACAATGTTCTCCCCCTCTCTTGTGGAGATCTATTCGATGTAATCTTCTTTTGCGGTGTGTTTGTTGAGACTGATGAATTGTGGGTTTATGATCAAGTTTATCTATGAACAATATTTGAATCTTCTCTGAATTCTTTTATGTATGATTGGTTATCTTTGCAAGTCTCTTCGAATTATCAGTTTGGTTTGGCCTACTAGATTGATCTTTCTTGCAATGGGAGAAGTGCTTAGCTTTGGGTTCAATCTTGCGGTGTCCTTTCCTAGTGACAGTAGGGGCAGCAAGGCACGTATTGTATTGTTGCCATCGAGGATAACAAGATGGGGTTTATATCATATTGCATGAGTTTATCCCTCTACATCATGTCATCTTACTTAAAGTGTTACTGATGCGGAGCATCCTACGGACATCACCATGTCAAGAGTCCATTTGGCAAGTGACACGTGCGACATCTACTTCACACACATAAAGGTGAATCATCTCCTTTACACGTGTTCACTTGACCCCTTCGAGGATGGTATACTACTTGACACCCCTCTCGTGTGCATGCATAGGTATCGTCAGAACGCTACGAATGTCGAGGAGGAGTGCAAGCGCCAAGGAACACCTACACCATCCGTGAGGGAAGCATGGAGGAGAAGACGGAAGAAGCGGATCAGCCAAGTCCGGGATGAGCGGTACTACCGCCCATACCAAGCGGTACTACCTCCTACAAGCGGTACTACCGCCCGATGTCCGGTACTACCGCCCTGCCTGTGTGCGCAGCCGCGGGCCTTTGGCCATGTATCCCTTTCCCACTTACCCCTTCGTGGCTTAGACTATAAATAGACCACCTCCACCTCCTTTCTAGGGTCAGCTAAGGATAGACACAAATCATAGAGCTTAGCTCATGTACCTCCCCTTGTGGGATTCCTCTTGAGAGAGAAGACTCCATTGGAGTACAAGACCTGCTCTTGGAGAAGCTCGTTTTGGAGATCAAGCCCTCCTCTTGGAGAAGGATCCCCGTCATAGGATCATCAAGACCTCATCTCCTTTGGATTTGGGATGAACTTTACCTTGTATATTTCCCTCTGTTGTTCTTGTACCTTTGTGGATCTTGTGTGATTGTGAGTCTAGTGGATGTGTGATTGGACTTGTTCTTGAGTGTTTTCTCTCTTGTGTTCATCTTGTTCTTGGGATTCCCCCTCCAATTCATGAAAGATCTCCACTTAGGGTTCCACCCTACAACATCTTGGTATCAGAGCCAGGTTTATCACGAATTTGGAGTCCCCCCACCATTTTCTAGCCTTGTTTTGTGTGATTTCGTCCTAATTTCGAAAATTTCCCCACCAAAAATAGCCCCAAATTTTTTTGTGATTTGTTGGTTTGATGATGTTTTGTTGATTTCGATCCATGGATTCGCTTGGTTTCGAGTGGATCTAGCATCTCCCCAAGTTTCCCCAATTTCCATCCACGAAATCCGTCAAATTTTGCCCCCGAAATCATTTTTTTCCGCCCCAAAATCGCTCCCTGATCCAGATTTGCGAATTTTCCCGACACCAGCGGTACTACCGCCCCCTAGCGGTACTACCGCTTAGCACCTCCAAGCGGTACTACCGCCCTTCCAAGCGGCACTACCGCCCCTCCCAGAGCCAGATTTTGCGAAAAAACCCGACATGAGCGGTACTACCGCTTATAAGCGGTATTACCGCCCTTCCAAGCGGTACTTCCGCCCCTCCCAGTTTCAGCGTTCCGAGTTTCACTGTTTTGCCCATAACTTTCACATTCGGAGTCCGATTTTCGCGTTCTTTAGCTCGTTGAGTAGCTATTGACATCCCCCATCCATATCGATAGGTTGCAACACCATTTGACTCCATCAAATTTTCCAAAATTTGGAAAGTTTGCCTAGGCCCTCCACCATATCATCCGCATAGCCCCCACCGACCACCGCAACCTAACCCAATTTTTGCTCTTTATAGCATTTGTGGTTGCTTGAGTGGTGACTTGAGTCTCCTAAGGTGTTTTGGTTACTTAGGGACGATCGCTTCATCATCATCCACCACCACCACTTCCGCATTGCCAACTCCGGAGCCACCAACGCATTCCGCTACCACCATTTGACATTTGCCTTTGGAGATTTTGAGTTTGCGGTTTTTACCGTTTCCTAAGGTGTTTCGGCTACTTAGGGACGGGTCTACATCAACAACACCGCCACTCATCATCACCACGAGGTCGTCTTCGACACCAACCACTTCGCCATTTTGACACCCTAACCGTAAGCAAGAACGGTAACCTCTATATCATCTTGGTATCGTGGTATCACATCTTTGTACATTCTTGCCATTACATTGTTAACCCCTTAGCCCATTTTGCGTCACTTGCCTATGGAGACTAGCCTTTGAGTATTGCCGGCAACGTTACTTGTGCACATTAGTGATCCGTACCTTCTATTGCATACATACCATATCATATTGGTATCATCCCTTGTGTCACAAGATTGTTCCCGCATATACACAATTGCTATCTTGGTTTGTGCATTTCGCATAAGTGCCATATCAAAAAAAGAGAATAAAGCTTTTAAGCAAAAGAGAAGAGCAAAGAAGCTTGTAAGTAATAGCCATAGCATCTTACCACATTGCATAAGATTGTCATATCCGATCATCTTGGATCATCTTGAGAGAAACACCGGGAACCATACATACATAGCATACTTGGGATAGAAAGTTTATCCATTTTGCATCTTATAGGTTGTGCACAGGTGTCGTATCCGCCTATTGAGCAATCGTGCTAGCGTCTCTCTTGAGTTGTGCAACACGAGCGTTTTCCGTGGATTCCACATTTTGTGCTCATTCCTTGGTTGCACGACCCCATTTATCTATCCGTGTCTGTGTTTCCGCGTGCCACTTATTGTTATTGGTCTACTTGTTTCACTTGCGAATTTGTGAATCTTTGTCAACATTATTGACTCTTGCTAACATTTTGCATCAAATTTTTGTGCCACTATCCTCACCGAGATCCACCATAAGCTTTACTTGATAGGTGTGAGTGAACAAGTCCAGTACCAATTCCACTATTCTTTCATCTCACATTGAGTGAAACGGGATACATCCTCAACTCTGGCAAAAGGTAACTTGGTATTGTTTATCTCATTTCCTACTCACCTCTACTCGAGTCTTGTGATGGATAGGCAAGGCATTTCACCTTCGGTCTACAACAACAACGACGAGTTCGATGCCACAAACAACTCCAATGACGCCAAGATGGATGATCAAATGAAGGAGCTCAAGGTCCTCATCAAGTCCTACAAGAGATCTTCCTCATCTTCGAGAAGACGCTCTAGTGCACACCCTTCCAAGCTACCATCTCCGGCAAGATCACATCGGCATCGACACCATCACCACCAAGAACGTGAAGGTCAAGAGCTCGACAGCAACAACCGCTCCATGACTTCACCATCTCCCTTGGCATCTTCGCCAAGCGACTTCAAGGCATATTCGCCTACGGACATACGGCATCTTCGCCACCAAGAACCTCAAAGCTACGCTCAAGAGAAGCTCCCCAAGCTCAAGTCTGTGACTTCCACGAGCTACTACGACCTCGACATCGACCACGCGATTCCTTTCTATGGGACTCAAGAACCCGAGGAGTATCTCGAGTGGGAGCGCCTAATGGACGACTACCTCAAGCTACATCAAGTTCCTCCCAAAGATCAAGTGAAGTGCGCCACAAGAAACTTCCACGACTACGCTTCGACATGGTGGCTTCACACACCTTCGGCGAGCCACGACATGAGTTGGCCCAAGACGAAGAGAGCTTTGCGGCGAGAGTTCGTGCCTCCAACCTACATGGAACAACTTCGACGCCAATTGGAGAACACCATCCACGGATCCAAGTCCATCGACAAGTACTTCAAGGAGATGAAGAATGCCTTGCGACGAGCCGGCGTGGATGACCCCATTTCGATGAAGTTCCACTTCATGATGGGATTGAACAACGACATCTCCAAGACTATCCTCCTCGAGAACTACAAGTCCCTCGACGACAACTACATTGGTGCTCTCAAGGCGGAACAAGAACTCATGAAGGCAAAGGCTTCTCGACCCCAAGCACACTTCTCTAAGACCAAGCTCCCACACGACGAGCATGAGGCTAGTACCACCACGATGTCCAAGCCCGACGAGCTCCAAGACGATGCTCCCAAGTTCGACTTCGCCGCCATACCTCTTTGTGGCATTGATGATGTCGAGTCTACTTCGACTCTTTTTCAAGACGGTGCGGTGACAAGTACGACTACGGAGACCCTCAAGGACCAAGCTTTGGAGGCGAGCGACACAGTGGCGAGCAAGGATGATGCTTCCATCTTTGGAGGCAAGAGTGGTCATGTGCCATCTTCGGCCTTCATCCACGACGAGAGTGATGATGTGCCATCTTCGGCCTTCATCCACGGCGACGACGATGAGATGGTTGATCATGGGATTTTCCCTTCGACCACGGCGATGTATGATGACTTGAGTGACTTGTGCCACCATATGGAGAGTGAGAGTGACTTCACCACTAGCCCCATATATGATGAGTTGCCACAATTCCCATGCGAGGAGAGCCACAACCCCCACCACTTGAGTGATATGAGTGACTCCACCATATGTGACATTGAGTGCACCTACCTTGAGGGAGTGAGTGAGCCACCACCACAAGAGAGAGCGAGGAAGTTGATAGGGCACGTGAGGCCATTTGCATTTCTAACAACTTGACCTCTCCCTCTATTGTGTCTTCTCATTTGGTTCTAGGTCCCATATATGATGATGCGCCGATCCGCGACGACTTCGTCCTTCCTTTGGACACGACGATGGCCATGGTGGAATATGATGCACCCCCCACATGGTTCCATCAAGATGAAGATGATGACCTCCATTTGGTCTTTGCCACCTCACCTACACCACTTGAGTGGAACGACAAAGGTAACATAGGTGAAGGTGATGCTCTTGTCCCACTAGTGGACGTTCTTGACATTGATTGCTTGCATGATGTTGATCCACCTATTGTCAGGCTTCATGCTAGTTCGACTTCCCCATGCGATGATTTACCCATTTATGATGAGTTTGATGATTGCCATGTGGAGTCTATTAGTCATGATGCCATGTTACATAGGATTTCTTGTGACAATTCTTTAGGTCACATCATGTTTGACAATCCGCTTGACTTGTCATATGCTATGAATGAGATTAACCATATGTCTTACTTGCAATCTCATTGTAGTGACTATGCATATGCCATTAAAATTAACCCAATTTGCACTTATGGCATAGATGACAAGCCCATGGTTATTGGCATTTGTTTCTCTTGTGATGATATTGATATGCTTCCTTTGCATCATTTATCTCATATGCCATGCCATGACCACCTAGCTTCGGATATGCATTGTTTTGGATGTTGTCCATTTTCTCCATATGATGTTTCCAATATTGCTCATGAGGAGACGCCCATAGTTTCCTCACACATTTTAGGATATTTTGATCCATCCCATTCATTGCATGATCCCAATACTTGTGTGCACAATATGCTTCCCATGAATAAACATGCTATTGATGTGCCATATAATTGTATGCTCAATTTGTGTCCCCATCGTGTCATACATAATAACTATTCTTTCAAATGGATGACATGTTCTTATACCATGCATCAAATTTCTTTGAGCGATGCTTATCTTGTGCTAATTCACACGTGCACATACACATCATGATGGATGGTGTGTTCATCTACCATGCGCATATGTTCTTTGTTTTGTTGTGTGCATGTGTAGGATACTTGGACTTTGTGTCGACTTCCACGTCACGTGAGTTGACCATTCGAGCTCTTGAGAGTGAGCCTCATACATTCTACCACGACGCGCTTCTACACCACTTTTGCTTGTGTTTCGGCATTGTGAAGGACGCACAAGGACATGCTTTCAAGGTGATATCATTCTCTTTTGAGAACCTTCAAACCATGAGCATGGATATTGCGGATCATACTACTTGTGTTGCTTGCACCATGAGACTTATTGTTCATCTTGGACCACTTGATTGCACACTTGTTAGAGATCTTGCTTCGACTTGTCATTTTCACTGTTCCATGCATCATGATATATATGCCTTGTGTGTTGCATCCAATCCTTGGATTACTTGTTCCTCTCACATGTTTGGTTGCAACAATGTCATCACTTCACACATGCCATGTCCCATTGATTGCTACATGCTTGACTTGATTGCCTCAGACATGATGAACAATTGCTCTTTCTATTGTGTTGAGTGCCATACTATCTTCACTACACCCTATGCACATTATTCTTGGATTGTTTTGCAATTGTCCCATGTGTTTAGACACTTCATTTTACTCGGTGTTGTGAATGATTCCGATGCCTACCATCGACCATTTGTTGAGCGCTTTATGCATGATTGCTATGACCTTGAGGTTGATGCTTCTTCTCTTGTTACACATATTTGCATCACTACCTCACATTTACATGCTTGTTTCCATGATGACCTTGATTATGCTCAATTTATGTGCTTACATGCCATGACACAATCCCTTGTCACACCTTATGCTATGCTTGATGACGACACTTGTTTGGTGCATCACCTCTTGAATGCTTGGTTTTGCACTAACGCTAACCACATTTATTTTTCCAAGAGTTTGTTGTCCTTGCTCATTTTGAAGGAATCACTAGACGGTGCGACATTGGAGAATGCCCGCTTCAAGCTTGAAGATGATGACTACTTGGTGAACGTCCACTTCTACACGGAGAAGCCATCTCTTTCCCATGGTGATTTGGTTTTCGATCCGAGGTCGGATCTTTCCCAAGGGGGAGGGGATGATGCGGAGCATCCTACGGACATCACCATGTCAAGAGTCCATTTGGCAAGTGACACGTGCGACATCTACTTCACACACATAAAGGTGAATCATCTCCTTTACACGTGTTCACTTGACCCCTTCGAGGATGGTATACTACTTGACACCCCTCTCGTGTGCATGCATAGGTATTGTCGAAACGCTACGGATGTCGAGGAGGAGTGCAAGCGCCAAGGAACACCTACACCATCCGCGAGGGAAGCATGGAAGAGAAGACGGAAGAAGCGGATCAGCCAAGTCCGGGATGAGCGGTACTACCGCCCACACCAAGCGGTACTACCGCCTACAAGCGGTACTACCGCCCGATGTCCGGTACTACCGCCCCACCTGTGTGCGCAGCCGCGGGCCTTTGGCCATGTATCCCTTTCCCACTTACCCCTTCGTGGCTTAGACTATAAATAGACCACCTCCACCTCCTTTCTAGGGTCAACTAAGGATAGACACAAATCATAGAGCTTAGCTCATGTACCTCCCCTTGTGGGATTCCTCTTGAGAGAGAAGACTCCATTGGAGTACAAGACCTCCTCTTGGAGAAGCTCCTTTTGGAGATCAAGCCCTCCTCTTGGAGAAGGATCCCCATCATAGGATCATCAAGACCTCATCTCCTTTGGATTTGGGATGAACTTTACCTTGTATCTTTCCCTCTGTTGTTCTTGTACCTTTGTGGATCTTGTGTGATTGTGAGTCTAGTGGATGTGTGATTGGACTTGTTCTTGAGTGTTTTCTCTCTTGTGTTCATCTTGTTCTTGGGGATTCCCCCTCCAATTCGTGAAAGATCTCCACTTAGGGTTCCACCCTACAACAGTTACTATGTTCTTTTGAACTTAATACTCTAGATGCATGCTGGATAGCGGTCGATGTGTGGAGTAATAGTAGTAGATGCAGGCAGGAGTCGGTCTAGTTGTCACGGACGTGATGCCTATATACATGATCATACCTAGATATTCTCATAACTATGCTCAATTCTGTCAATTGCTCAACAGTAATTTGTTCACCCACCGTAATACTTATGCTCTTGAGAGAAGCCACTAGTGAAACCTGTGGCCCCCGGGTCTATTTTCCATCATATTTAATCTCCCGACAACAAGCTATTTCTGGCGTCGTTTATTTTGCTTTTATTTTACTTGCATCTTTATCATAAAAATACCAAAAATATTATCTTATCATATCTATCAGATCTCACTCTCGTAAGTGACCGTGAAGGGATTGACAACCCCTTTATTGCGTTGGTTGCGAGGATTTATTTGTTTGTGTAGGTGCGAGGGACTCGTGCGTGCCCTCCTACTGGATTGATACCTTGGTTCTCAAAAACTGAGGGAAATACTTACGGTACTTTGCTGCATCACCCTTTCCTCTTCAAGGGAAAACCAACGCAGTGCTCAAGAGGTAGCAGAGCGCCCAACGCTCAAGAGTTCATTGCCAAGACCACTCGGGAACTGCAAGACGCAAGGGCCATGCACGGCGACTGCCGCTCATCACCCGGCGCGGCTCCCCATCCAGGCGAGGATGGTGGGTTACACGTCTGCATCGACATCCAGGGCTCAACAGAGCCGCGTCTCAGGAGCTCTTCTGGCCTTCGCGCGTGGGACGCTGCGAGGGACCACCCCACAGCTACGTTCGCATGCCTTTTGGCCTGCCGAGCATGGCGTCCGCCTTCCAGCACAGCCTGTAGAGCATCCTGGCGGCTCAGGAGGCCAGGCACCACGCAGTCCTGGCAGAGATGGAGACGGTCCTCAAGGAACTGCCTGGACCCCCAGAATCTCCCGAGGCTCAGGATCCTGGTGGCTCGTGAGGAGCAGCCCCCTGCACCACGCATCTTCAGCTGCCCCAACATGCCTTCAACAATAGAACCAAGTGACATTTTCCAAGTTCATTTAGCTGGGAGCGCCCCTCGGGCTGCATCATACCCAGGCCGCGTGGGTCCGTCCCTGTGGCATGTATCCCTTTCCTATGTCCTTAGATTACTTTGCTGGGGGCGCCCCTCGGGCTACATCATCCCCAAGCCGCTCGGGTCCGACCCAGTGGCATGTATCGTTCCTGCATTTACCTAAGCTAGTTCGCTTTCCATGCGTAATATATCTATGGTTATCACCTGCTTGATTGTCACCAACTACGGGAGCCGCGCGCCGATTGTCTTTCTTCAGGACCCTTCGTGTGAGAGGGCTTGGCACGGCGTCTGTGCTCGGGCCCGTCCCTGCAGCGTCGATAATCCAACGGTCGAGCTCTGTCTGGCGGGCCGGCCCCGTTCACGTCACCTCCTGGGGTCGTTGGTGCTTAGCCTTCTCATGTGATAACCTCAGGAGATTCATTCGGCGTAGGTTGTCTAACCACCTCGCAGGTCCGCCACAGCCATCAAGAATCAAGACCAGGTGCAACCCGCCTTGAGGTAGGGCCTCGTGAGTCCCGCGCTGGCTCACGAGTGCCCAGACACACCTCGTCTAGCCCTGTCGTGCAAGCCACGTGTCAGGGTAGGGCTGTACACGCCCCGGGGGCTCTCCGCAGTAGGGAGCCCCCTCCCACGCACAAGTGGAAGCACCATGCTCCGTGCTGGCCGTCGACACTGTCGAGGAGCGGCTATGCCCGTGCTAGTGCGGAAGCGCCATGCTCCGCGCTGGTGATAAACAACTGAGGGTGGCCCCACGACCGTATCAACCTCAGGGAGCCCTTGAGCTCGATGTCTGGCCTCATCGCAACACCTCCCCTCAGGAGAGTCACGCGAGGGGGCTGGGTATAGCGCCTGCACTCGGGTCACACCCAAGCGTACGCCACCCAGCCAGGTCCCCCAGACCTGGTCGTCGCGCGCCCCTCCTGAGTCGAGCCTCGGTGAGGACAGAGGTATGAAGGTCGTTTGCACGTCAAGGGGGACTCCTGAGCATCGCGACTCAGGAGCCTAACTGGCCACGTAGCCCCTCACTCCTTGGTTCCGTCCTGGTCTCCGGTCGGCCCAACGGCAGTTGAGGTATGCGCGGGGCCGGGCCCTACCGACGTACAACACTAAACCTACTCCTGCGTCTCCTTCCTATAAGCTGTTTGCGCGTCAAGGGGGACTCCTGAGCATCGCGACTCAGGAGCCTAACTGGTCACGAAGCCCCTCACCCCTTGGTCTCGTCCTGGTCTCCGGACGACCCAACGGCGGCTGGGGTATCCGCGGGGCCGGGCTCTGCCGACGTAGAACATAAAGCAAATAGGAAGGAAATCGCAAAATCTCAAAGCAAATATTAGAGGACATATTGTTCTCACAATACCAAACGCAAGTTTAAACGCCTCCACGAGGCATGGTGCACGTTGCAGGAGTTAAACAGGAAAGGAGCCGCAAGCAAGTCATCCCTGGACAACGCCGTCGCCCGCAAGAGGTGCTCCTTCCGTGGTGGCATCGCCTTCACCTATACCACCAGCCGGAGCTGCGGGACCGGTAGCACTGCCGGTCAAGGGCGCGGGAGCGAAGGCGCGGAACTTCTTCAGCAGGGCTTCCACCTGACCCCGCATGGTTGCGGCAGCGGCTGCATAGTGCTTGTCGTCCACAGGCTCCAGCAGCTCGTCAAGGCGGGCGGTAGGATCGTGAAGATGGACGTGGCTGAAGACGCGCGTCAACGCAGCTGAAGAAAGGACGCGAGCCTCTTCCTCTGCCATGGGGCCGATGCCGCTCACGACTTCCTCAAGCGCCTCGACCAAGTAGGGAAGCAGCTGGGCGGGGCCGTCCTTGTCGGTGGTCAGCGGCTTCTCGAAGCCCTTCTCATAGAGTGTCTTCAGCACCGCGCGAGACCTCTCCTCGAGGAGCGCAAAGGCCGCACGGTCCTTAGCCAGAACCTTCGCCTTGGCGTCAAGATCGGCCTTCTCCGCCTCCACCTTCTGCTCCAGCTCCTCCAGCCGGCTGCGTTCCGCGGCCTGCGCCTTCGCCAACTCTCCCAGCTTGGCATCGCGATCCTTGATGGCGTCTTCCCGGGCCTTCATCTTCTCCTCCTCCGCCTCGCGGCCACGAGCCTCTTCCGCACGCTTGTCACGCAGGGCCTTCAGCTTGGCCTCCAGCCCCCGGCAGTGATCCTGGGCGGCTTCGGCATCCTTCAGCGCCACTTCACGAGCAGCTGCGGCTTGGGCGGTGACCTGCTTCTCCTTCTCGGAGGTCGACACGGCCTGGCTCAGCGTCGCTCGAACAGACACGTGAGAATGAAGCCAGCCAGAGACCAGCTCCAGGCGCCCGGCTACCAGGTGGGAGTAGGCGCCCTGGAGATCTTCTCGCAGCTGGGCCATCTCCAAAAGGGCGCGCTCCAAGATATCAGGGGAGGTAGAAGGACCTGGAATCAGCGGTGCAGCGGGAGGAGGAAGAGAAGGTGTTGAGGATATAGACCTTAGAGTCACCCGCCAGGAGGGGCCGGGTTACTCATAATGGTCATCGCTAGAAGCCCAGCGCCAAGCAAGAAGACGGTGGGCCAAAGATGGGCTTAAGACCCGGATATGGCTTAAAGCCCGTAGTTACAATCATCATTATGGTAGAACTTGTAGTGTAAGGAAAGAATAGTTGAGAGTCCGAGCCGGACACTCTTATGAGCCGGCCGGGACTCTGAGAGCTGCTGGGCGTCCGCCTCCCTATATAAAGGGACGACCCGGCAGCGGTTTAGGGACGGAAAAGATCTCGTCGAGAGCCAGGCATAGCAGTTAAGCTCCCTGGTCATCGAAACCCCAATCAATACCATCTCAACTAGACGTAGGCTTTTACCTTCACCGTAAGGGGCCGAACCAGTATAAACCCTCGTGTTCCTTGTCCTGTTTAACCCCTTCAAGCTTCCTAGCGGCGATGGCTCCACGACTAAGTCCTAGCTTGAGGACAACTGCCGTGACAATTCCATGGTGTCGTGGAATTGTCACGGCAGATGTCCTCGAGCTAGGACTTAGTCGTGGAGCCATCGCAGCTAGGAAGCTTGAAGGGGTTATGCGGGACAAGGAACGCGAGGGTTTATACTGGTTCGGCCCCTTACGGTGAAGGTAAAAGCCTACGTCCAGTTTGGGGTGATATTGAATAGGGTTACGGTCGCCAGGGAGCTAAACAGCTATGCCCGGCTCTCGATGAGATTATTGTCGCCCTTAAACCGCTTCCGGGTCGTCCCTTTATATAGGGAGGCTGACGCCCAGCAGCCCTTAGAGTCCCGGCCGGCTCATAAGAGTGTCCGGCTCGGACTCTAAACTATACTTGCCTTACACTACAAGTTCTACTATAATAATGATTGTAACTACGGGCCTTAAGCCATATCCGGGTCTCAGCCCATCTCTGGCCCATCGTCTTGAAACTTGGCTCCGGGCTTCTGGCAACGACCGTACGAGTAACCCGGCCCCTCCTGGCGGGTGACTCTAAGGTCTATATCCTCAACATTAGGCCCCAGATTGATTTGAGCCGGCTCATGTCAATCTTCAACTCTGCCGACAGAAAAAATCTCCGGCTTACCATTCATGTGAAGGCCATAACCCGGAGTGACGTCATCCTCTGGACTCCGGATAATCCGCCATGACGTCATCCTCCATTAAGTCCGTTTTTTACTCCGGTAGATCCGCAACGAATCTTTGCTTTTACTGTCATTCCGAAAATCGAGGCGTCGTGGGGGGGAGATAACCACGCCGTGTTCTCCTTGAATCTCGCGCCCACTTATGACCTTGCCTTATAAATAGGCCGGCCCGACGGGCTCTTCTCACGCTCTCTTCTTCCTCCTCTCGCCATCGCTCTTCTGCCCGAGCTCCTCCGTCGTCGCCGCCGCGGGTCTTCTCGTCGTCACCAAGCTCAGGCCGCTGCATCACCCTGAACGGACCAGAGAAACGCAACAACCTCCGCAGCTCTCCAACTCCGGTATGTCTTGCTTGCTCTGTCAGATAGATCTACCGTAGGGTTCGTCTGTGTTCTTCGCGCTCATCGCCATTGCCACAAGCCTCGGTAGTTCTCATAGTCACTGCACTTGTTTGATCTTTAGCCTCGTATAGAACCAGTGCGGTAGTTGTTTAGGCCTCATTTCAAGTGCCAGTAGATCTCTTTCCACTGTATAGATGCTTCGTTCGAGCTCAAGAACATCCGCTCGTCTGTTTCTAGGTCTAGAAAATTTTTATTTCACCCGACCATTTTGATCCAAAAAAGTTACTGCAATATGTGAAACTTGTTTTACCACACTTAGTAAAAACTGCAACCATTGAATCTTGGCGGCTTACATTTCCGTCTTAAAGAAAACACGCGCCGTAGAACTTTCCGGTTTAAAGAGAACCATGCTTTGTAGAATCCTCCGGCTTAACCGTGGTAAAGCCGTAAGTAATCAACTTATTCTAAATGCCCCTGCGGCTTAAATAACCCACTATACCTGAGTATATATCATTAGTCCCCTTCACAAGCCGCCATCTTAGTTTGAACTGTAGATCTCCGGCTTATAATTAACCCGGACATTTTTCCCTTTTATCGTAGACTGCCAACTGTCACCATGCCTCCTAAGGCTCCCATCACTTGCAACTGGATGAGGTCCAACGTCACCAACGAGACCCTAGCCAATTTTGTTAAGTCCGGATATCTGCCCAAAAAGGAAGTTATGTCCTACCGTGCCCCTGACCTGTCAGAAGAGAGGCCTCAGCCCAAAGACGGGGAGGTAGTGATTTTCGCAGATCATATGAGCCGGGGCTTCGCACCGCCCGGCTCAAAGTTTTTTAGGGACGTACTCAACTTCTTCGACTTGCGGCCTCAAGATATAGGACCCAACTCCGTATCCAACATCTGCAATTTCCAAGTCTTTTGCGAAGTGTACCTTGGAGAAGAGCCTAGTCTGCTGCTCTTCAGAGAGCTGTTTTACTTAAACCGCCAGAATGAGTGCGCCAACGGGCCAAGTCTGGAGTTAGGTGGCATTTCCATCCAAAGGCGTAGGGACTGTCTGTTCCCTTATGCAGAGCCGCCGAGCCACCCCAAGGACTGGAATATGACTTGGTTCTACTGCCAAGACACATCCCCGGCTGACGAAAACCCGCTGCCCGGCTTTCGCCCAACACGTCTAGAGCCGACTCACCCGCTGTCGGACAAGCTGACTCCAGCAGAGCGCTAGCCTCTGCTTCCTACTATCAACAAAATCAAGGCCCTGCTGGGCAACGGTCTGAACGGAATCGACCTGGTCCGGGTCTGGATCTCATGGCGGGTGAGCCGCCGCCCCGGCTTAATGTGTGAGTACACCGGGCGAAAGGATGACCCTCAGAGGCACAGTCGCAATGATCTTCCAGAAGACGTTGCTGAGGAAGAGACCAAGGCTCTGTTAAACGAGAGTCTGGCAGACTGTGGAAGGACCGGGTTAGCCCCCTTCTGCAAGACCAACCCAGCCCCAGCGGTAAGCCGCTGACTTTAATGTTTTATCTCCTTCTGCATATAACCTGCATCTGAACCGTTTTGAGAATTCATCCTTGTATTTTTCAGGCTGATGATAAGTTCTGGCGGGTCAAATATGACCATGAGGCGGCCAAGAAGGCCAGGAAGGCGAAGAAAGCCACCAAGAAAGCCGCCCCTCGCAAAAAGGGAAGCAGACCTACTGCTTCGGAGCTGATGCAATTAAGCGACAGCTCCGAGTCAGAGGTAACCCCCAAGCCTTTAAATTCTTGCTGTATTTGTTGTTTGTTGCTGTCCGCCTTATCAACACTTGCTCATTGACAGGATGACACCGGCGCCAGTAACCCGGTGGTTGAAGAGGTAATGTCACTTTCCTCCGACTCGAAGCCCTTGCCATAGCTAAAAGTCCGAAGGGTAACCCGGAAAGTAAGCTTTTCCCATCCTTTAGCTTACCAAGACCCTCAATTTATTTTGAAGCGACAGGTTCATGAAAGCCGGCGTCACACCCAGACCAACAAGGACACCGATCTCTCCGCCGGGTTACCCGACGCAACAAGGAAGCGTCGAACTGAGGTTTTTTCTCACTTGTACCCTTTTCATCCATTGGCGGGTGTTATCCGTCAGCCACTCAATTCTTCTGACTCCAATTATCAGGAGACCTCCCCTTCTTCGGGCGACTCTATGCAGTCGAGTCTTCCGACTTTCAAGACCGCGCCCGGGTAATGACCATCATCTTACATTATCTTTGTCTGTACTTACTCTTTGTGTGCCTAACACTTCTGTCTTTTCAGTGCCCAGGCAAAGCTCACCAAAAGAGCGAAGAAGACCAGGTCAGCCGGAGTGCCGGACTTACCTGAACCGGAGGTGACGGCTCAAGAGCCGCCAGCTGCCTCCGCACCCAAAGCCACCACTCCAATGGACACGGCACCTAAGGCCACTGCCCCGACTACCAAGGCAACGACCGAAGCTTCGGTTAACCCGGAGGCCTCCGGCTCGGCTCCGCCAGCAGACGACCCGAACGTGGTAATCCCCCGGACGGAGTTTGTTGAGCCGGGGAGACCGACCATGTTGGCCAAGTGCTCCGCGAAGGGGGAGTTGCTGCAGCCTCACCGGGTGAACCTGGACCTCTCCGGCTACACCGACTTGAGCATTGGAGAGCTTGTCTCTGGCTACATCAGCCAAGTACACAAGAGCCGGGACGCTGAGGTCGCCATGGTAAACCAGATCCAGCAAAAATCTGAGGTATCCTTCTGCCACCTTCTTACTTACTGCATAGTTACCTTTGCCATGCTAGCCCCCAAGTCGACGACTTATGATTTGAATATGTTGTAGACTTAGGTTCCGGCTTACTCAATTGAGCCGGCAATATGTAGATAGATACGTTCAATATGCATTAGCCCCCAAGTGCCAAGTGTCTTTGCTTGGAAAGTGCTTGGGACTTATATAGTAACTATCAATAACCCGGAAATTTATACAGGCTGTGGGCAGGAAGCTAGAGGCAGACCTTGCGGATCTCAAAAGCCGGCTGAAGATGCAGGAAATGGAGACCCGGAAGGCAAACGCCAAGTTTGTATCCAGCATTGCCACGCAAGAAAAGTTGAAGACCGAGTTTGATGCTGAGAGAAAGGCCTGGGTCGAAGAGAAGGCCGCACTGGTGACCCGGGCGGAACAGGCGGAGAAGGCTCTCGCTGAGAAGACCGCCGAGCTCTCCGGCCTAAAGCACCAGGTTTCCCAAATGGTGTCCGCTATCTTCGGTAAGCCGCCTCACCGGCTTTCATCAAGTTTGTATATGTCATGATTCATCCTTGTCACCGGCTTATCTGATTCTGTTAAACAGGTCCCAGGAGTGCCAACCTCAACCAGAGCGTGGTCACCAAGTTAAAGGCCGTGTACACCCTGGTGAAACAGCTCTACACCGGGTCACAGCGTGCCTTAGCTGTGGTGGCCCTATCCAACGAGGTGCCAACTCATCTGGCTGAAGTCCTGCGCCGGCTCGCCGTTCTGCCTCAGCGGATCCAAGAGCTGCGACGGGCCTCCGCGAGAGCCGGAGCAATCGCCGCACTGAGCCGGGCCAAGGCATTCCTGCCGGAGCTAGACCCGGCAGACATCGCCCTGGGTTATCCAAGCCTGAAAGAAGACGGCTCAACCTTCGATCAGAAGGACTTCGCAGCCTGCGTAAAGGCGGTACGTCCGGTGGCCACCCTTATCGGGAACGACATGGATCTGACCAAGTACCAGCCGGGTTATGATGCGGAGAATCAGAGGATTCCAACCCCTCGCTATGAAGCCCTCAATCTGATCCCTCCGGCTCGTCAGCACACCTTCGCCCCGGAGATTGACCCGGCCGGGTTAATTGACGAAGAAGCCCAATTCGAAGCTCTCAGCGGCATCGACTGGAAATCATCAACCTTCGAGGTCTTGGGATCAGCCGGAGGAGAAGACAAGAATGAGCCGGGGACTTCAGCTCAACGGGCATCATAATTTGGCTGGCGGTTTATCAAACATTGTTCTAGCTTTTAGACTTGAAGAGTTTTTGTAATAAAGTAGGTGCATCAGTTCATCTCTGTCGTGCCATCGTGCATGTATTGAATGTGAAAGTCCTCTGAAATTGTCTCTTTGATGTTTCTCCGGGTCATAATCATCCCTTTGTTTTTCTCAACCTTAAAAGGTGCCTTTAAGTATCTGCATAGAAAGGCAAATCACAAGTCTCGAGGCGGCTTACCACCCTGAGAATCAGGTGTTTGAGATAGATAACCCGGAATATGAATCAAAAAAGACTGGTCCTTAATTATACTCTAAATGTAGCCGTAATAACACACTTAACGGCCTGTAAGCATACTTCCGGTTTAAATAACCCGGGTAGCACGGTTGGTACCTTAACTCCAATTTATTTGCCTTGATGACACCCATGATGTTCAACTAACACTGTAAACCAAAATTAAGCCGGCAAGTGAGACCCGGCCATGCACACCTTGTCATAATCAGAGTAATCTTGTGACAAAGCAGAAGAACTTAGGGGCGGCCGGTTCGAATACGACCAGAGACCCGGCCCAAAGGGGTTAAGCCAAGATTTGGATACGATCATATAGCCCCCAGTGGGTGTGGCAATGCCAATCAAGAGGGTACTGACAGCTATGTTCTCTTTGGTTCGAATACGACCCATGTTTGAACAGGAAGCCCCCAAGTGATTTTTTTTAAAATTGTTTAACGATGCTGATTCGAATACGATCCACGTCGGTTCTCAGAGGGGTTAAACTATGATTCAAATATGACCAAAGATAACCTCCCAATGAGCTCGGCACTTTGCCAATCAAATGGGTATCGACGGCTATGTTCTCTTTGGTTCGAATACGACCCATGTTTGAATAGGAAGCCCCCAAGTGACTTTACTGCTTACAGCTAGATTCGAATACGATCATAAGTCGGATCCTCCTTTAAGTCATCATGTAATCTTGTAATAAAAACAACACGTGCATATTTGGAGGAGAAAAAAGGACAGAGGTTCTGCTTTATTGCTTATCATAATATATACATGGCTGAGAAAAATATGTACACCACGAGAGCCGGTAGCTCAAGTGTAGTAAGGCCGAAGCTGAGCTATGTTCCACGGCCGACGGGTCTCCTCCTCCGACTTACGTGAATCTTTGTGCTCCCGAATGTCAATGAGGTAATATGACCCGTTGTGCAAGTTCTTGCTGACCACAAAGGGCCCTTCCCAAGGTGGGGATAACTTGTGTGCATCTGTTTGATCCTGGATGAGCCGGAGCACGAGATCGCCTTCCTGGAAGACCCGGGATTTGACCCGGCGGCTATGATAACGGCGCAGGTCTTGTTGGTAAATCGCTGAACGGGCTTCTGCCACATCACGCTGTTCATGCAACAAGTCAAGAGCATCTTGGCGCGCCTGTTCATTATCCGTCTCAACATAAGCCGCCACGCGAGGTGAGTCGTGACGGATGTCACTGGGGAGGACTGCTTCTGCTCCATAAACCATGAAGAAAGGCGTGAAGCCTGTAGATCTGTTAGGAGTAGTATTGATGCTCCATAAGACGGAGGGCAACTCCTCCACCCAACAACCCGGCGTCCGTTGCAAAGGGACCAAAAGCCGGGGCTTGATACCCTTCAGAATTTCCTGGTTAGCTCTCTCAGCTTGACCATTGGATTGAGGATGAGCCACTGAAGAAACATCAAGTCGGATATGCTCTCGTTGACAAAATTCTTCCATGGCGCCTTTGGAGAGATTGGTGCCATTGTGAGTTATAATGCTGTGCGGAAAACCAAAGCGGAAAATCACCTTTTTCATAAAGTGAACCGTCGTGACTGCATCGCACTTGCTAACTGGCTCAGCTTCCACCCACTTTGTGAATTTGTCAACTGCCACCAAGAGGTGGGTCTTCTTATCTTTGGATCTTTTAAAAGGCCCAACCATGTCAAGCCCCCAGACCGCAAAGGGCCAAGTAATTGGGATCATCCTCAGCTCCTGAGCCGGCACGTGAGCCCGTCGTGAGAACCTTTGGCAACCATCACATTTACTGACCAAGTCCTCTGCATCAGCATGAGCCATCAACCAATAAAAACCATGACGGAAAGCCTTGGCCACAAGGGATTTTGAGCCGGCATGATGGCCACAATCCCCTTCATGGATCTCACGCAAGATCTCTTGACCTTCCTCAGGGGAGACACAACGCTGAAATGCTCCTGTGACACTGCGATGATGCAATTCGCCATCGATTACAACCATTGACTTGGCCCGCCGGGTTATTTGCCTGGCCAAAGTTTCATCCTCAGGCAACTCGCCCCGGGTCATGTAAGCCAGATATGGCGTTGTCCAGTCTGGTATGATATGGAGAGCCGCCACCAGCCATGCCTCCGGGTCAGGGACGGCCAAATCTTCCTCCGTAGGCACCTTAACCCAAGGGCTATACAGGACGTCCAGGAAAGTGTTAGGCGACACCGGCTTTCGCTGAGAGCCTAGCCGGCTTAGAGCATCAGCCGCCTCGTTCTTCCTGCGATCAATGTGCTCTACTTGGTAGCCCTGAAAGTGCCCAGCAATGGCATCAACTTTGCGGCGATAAGCCGCCATTAGAGGGTCCTTAGAATCCCACTTGCCTGATACTTGTTGAGCCACCAAGTACGAGTCACCGAAGCACCTTACCCGGCTCAAGCTCATTTCCTTAGCCATCCGAAGACCGTGGAGCAAGGCCTCGTATTCAGCCGCATTGTTAGTGCTAGGAAACATCAACTGTAGCACATAATGGAACTTGTCACCTTTAGGGGAAGCTAATACAACGCCAGCCCCCGAGCCCTCCAACTGCCTGGACCCGTCAAAGTGAATAGTCCAATATGTGTTATCCGGCTTCTGCTCGGGCACTTGTGATTCTGTCCAATCGTTGATGAAATCCACCAAGGCCTGAGATTTAAGAGCAGTGCGTGGCACATATTTGAGACCATGGGGTCCAAGTTCTATAGCCCACTTAGCAATTCTCCCTGTGGCCTCTCTGTTTTGAATGATATCACCAAGAGGGGCAGAACTGACCACAGTGATGGGATGACCCTGAAAATAATGCTTAAGTTTCCGGCTCGCCATGAACACACCATACACAAGCTTCTGCCAATGCGGGTACCGCTGCTTGGACTCAATGAGCACTTCGCTGACATAATAAACCGGCCGCTGAACCGGATGCTCCTTACCCGCCTCCTTGCGCTCCACCACAATAGCCACGCTGACTGCTCGTGCGTTTGCCGCCACATACAGTAGTAAGGGCTCCTTATCAACCGGAGCAGCAAGGAACGGGGGCTCTGCCAGCTGCTTCTTCAACTCCTCAAAAGCAGTATTAGCTGCATCATTCCAGACAAAGTTATCAGTTTTCTTCATCAACTGATATAAGGGCATGGCCTTCTCACCCAAACGGCTTATAAACCGGCTTAAAGCAGCGATGCGACCCGCCAAGCGCTGAACGTCATTTATACACGCCGGCTTAGCCAGGGAGGTGATGGCCTTGATCTTCTCCGGGTTAGCCTCAATGCCTCTGTCAGAAACCAAGAAACCCAAGAGCTTGCCTGCAAGAACACCAAAGACACACTTGGCCGGGTTAAGCATCATCTTATAGACCCGGAGATTATCAAAGGTTTCCCTTAAATCATCTATCAGGGTTTCCTCTTTGATGGATTTAACCACAATATCGTCCACGTATGCGTGAACATTGCGCCCGATCTGCTTATGAAGACAGTTCTGTACACAACGCCGGTAAGTCGCCTGTGCACACTTGAGTCCAAAGGGCATAGACACATAGCAGAAGGCTCCAAAGGGAGTGATGAACACCGTCTTCTCCTGGTCCTTAACTGCCATCTTAATCTGATGATATCCGGAATAAGCATCCAAGAAACTTAAGCGTGCACAACCTGCCGTAGCATCAATGATTTCATCAATACGGGGGAGGGCAAAAGGATCAGCCGGACACGCCTTGTTCAAGTCCGTGTAGTCCACACACATCCGCCAGGTGCCGTTCTTCTTGAGCACGAGCACCGGGTTAGCCAACCACTCTGGGTGAAAGACTTCAACGATAAACCCGGCCGCCAAGAGCCGGGCCACTTCTTCACCAATGGCTTTCCACCTCTCTTCATTAAACCATCGAAGGAACTGTCTGACTGGCTTAAATTTCGGATCAACATTGAGAGTATGCTCAGCGAGTTCTCTAGGTACACCTGGCATGTCAGAAGGTTTCCATGCGAAGATGTCCCTATTCTCACGGATGAACTCGATGAGCGCGCTTTCCTATTTTGGATCCAGATTGGCACTGATGCTAAACTGCTGAGATGAATCTCTTGGAACAAAATCAACAAGCTTAGTTTCATCAGCCGACTTAAATTTCATCGCCGGCTCAGTCTCCGTAGTCGGCTTTTTCAGAGAGGTCATATCTGTTGGGTCAACACTGTCTTTGTAAAACTTCAACTCCTCTGTAGCACAAACAGACTCTGCATAAGCTGCATCACCTTCCTCACACTCCAGAGCCACTTTCTGGCTGCCGTGAACCGTAATGGTCCCATTGTTGACCCGGCATCTTGAGCTGTAAGTACACATAACACGGCCGTGCCATGAACTTGGCGTAAGCCGGCCGTCCAAATATAGCATGGTATGGACTTCTTATCTTGACCACCTCAAAGGTCAACTTCTCCACCCTGTAGTTGTTCTCATCACCAAAAGCCACTTCCAATTCGATCTTGCCGACTGGATAAGCTGACTTACCAGGTACCACACCATGGAAGATAGTGTTTGACTGGCTGAGGTTCTTATCAACCAACCCCATACGGCGAAAAGTCTCATAATAGAGGATGTTGATGCTGCTGCCTCCATCCATGAGTACCTTTGTGAACTTATAACCTCCCACCTGAGGAGCCACCACTAAGGCCAAGTGGCCCGGGTTATCCACCCGGGGAGGGTGATCCTCCCTACTCCACACTATAGGCTGCTCAGACCACCGCAAGTAGCGTGGAACTGCCGGCTCAACAGCATTCACAGCCCTCTTGTGAAGCTTCTGATCTCGTTTGCACAAACTAGTGGTAAACACATGATACTATCCACCGCTAAGCTGCTTTGGGTTGGTCTGATAACCCCCTGCTGCTGTTGATAACCCTGACCAGACTGTTTATTAAAGCCCCCTTGACCGTTCTGAGGACCGGAATTTGAGCCGCCGCCCGGGCCATGAAAGCCGCCGGCGCCTGAGCCGCCGCCCGGGCCATTGTAGCTCTTAAAGGCCTTCATGATCGCGCAATCCTTCCACAGATGAGTCGCTGGCTTCTCTCTAGAGCCATACCTTGGACAAGGTTCATTCAACAGCTGCTCCAGCGTTGGACCTGACCCGCCGCCTCGGGGAGGGGGCCTCCCCTTGCGTCGCTCGTTATTACCTTGGGAGTTGGCGTTGGCTACAAACTCTAGGCTGCCATCGGCCTTACGCTTGCCTCCTCCTTGGTTCCCCGGGTTAAACTGAGGACCCTTGCCATTGCCGTTCTTCTTTCCCTTCCCTGTCCTTTCATCATCTGACGGGGGATCCTTGGTACCATCGGAATCTGCGTACTTGACAAGAGCCGCCATTAGTGTACCCATATCGGTGCAATCGCGTTTAAGCCGCCCGAGTTTCATCTTAAGGGGCACAAAGCGACAGTTCTGTTCCAAACTTAGACTGCAGAGCCGGCATCCATCTTATCTGATGAATGTATGATCTCCTTGACCCGGCGAACCCAATGGGTCGTGGATTCACCCTCCTGCTGCTTACAGTTAGTCAAATCCACAATTGACATAGATTGCCTACAGGTATCTTTGAAGTTTTGGATGAACCGGGCTTTCAGCTCAGCCCAAGACCCAATGGAATTCGGTGGTAGCCCTTTCAACCACGTGCGGGCAGTTCCATCTAACATCATGGTGAAATACTTGGCCATGGCCGCCTCACTGACCTCCAGCAATTCCATAGCCATCTCATAACTCTCAATCCAGGCTGCAGGCTGTAAGTCAGCTGTATAGTTAGGCACCTTCCTAGGGCCCTTGAAGTCCTTAGGTAGACGTTCATTACGGATAGCTGGCATTAAACAAGGGACACCCCCGGTCCTGGTAGGGATACCCACATCAACGGAAGTCGTCAGATAAGCCGGGGGGGTCTGGTAAGCCGTCAATTGAGGCACTTGCTCCGCCTCTTGGCGCGCTCTGTCCTGGTCTGCTGCGTAAAAGGCTCCATTATGAGCCGGGCCATGGCCAGGGGGCGGGTCATGGCGTCGGACATTGCTTGAGCCGGTTGCTGAGACCATGTGCCGGCTGTAACTCGGGCTCTGACCCGGACGAGGGGTCGAGTGGATCCTATCCCGGCTGTAGGAGTATGCCTCTTGCTGTGCCAGTGCCGTCTGCAGGAGTTCCCTGACCCGGCGGGTCTCGATGGCCGTCGGAGAGTCGCCGTCAACGGGGAGAGCCGCCAGCCGTGCTGCCGCAGCTACCATGTTCTCCAGCGGGTTATTATAATGACCCGGGGGTATTGGCACATACTGAGGCGGAGCAGGGGGCACCTGGGGAGGCCCCATCACTCGCAGCTGAATAAGGGGTCCAGACCCGGGTGCTATGACCCCTGGCGGGTTACTAGACCCTGCACCCGGCGTGTTGAAGAGGTTGCGTGGATCATAAACCGGTGGGAGTCGAGACTAGGCCTTTTGATGCCTCCTTCTCATGACCTCATTGGCCGCGTTCTGATCCATCGTGAGTTGGAAGGACTGCGCTTGAATCAGCTGAGTCTGGGCATCGAGAGCCGCTCGCTCCGCAGCCAGCCTGATCCCTTCCGCTGCAAGATCCTCTTTAGCTTTTATCAGATCCAATTTCAACTGTGCCACCTCCGCATCATGCTGAGCTTGATCCGCCGGGTCAACCGTGGCGGTTAACAGGGCCGTCATCTTGTCCGTGAGATCCATTAGCACCTGAGCCGGAGAAGGCACCGGGTTTTCCGATCCAGCAGCGGGGTTCTGAACAGGCTGCGCACCAGCCATAAAAACTCCAACCTGACTTGGCGGCTCAAAAAGGTCCGGAATACTATCGCCATCGGAACAACCCATGAGCCTGCCATCCTGAAGTTGGTACAACGAGTTTGACTCATCGGTGGCCGACTCGCCGTCAGAGCCGGCGGCCGCCTCATCACCAGACCCAGATGGATCAGAGGGCCCTCCATGGATGCATCCCACAAAAGCGCGCCTTAAGGCAGGCCGGGCCCGGGCGGGTCGTGCGCGCTGAGCCGTTTCGATGAGGTCGGCGCAGAGATCCGGCTCATGGCCCGGCTCACCAATCTTGCCAATGAAGACATGAATTCCGCTGAAGGGGACCCGGTACCCGTACTCATTGAGCCGGCGTTGGGGCCCCAGTCCGCATCGTCGATGTAGAGCTTGCCGCGACGACTCTTGGTCATCCGGCCCACAGCGTATCCCTTAAGCCCTTCGAAGCTGCCCTTCAAGAACTCAAATCCACCATGCGCTGGCCCCACGGTGGGCGCCAACTGTCGTGGAATTGTCACGGCAGATGTCCTCGAGCTAGGACTTAGTCGTGGAGCCATCGCAGCTAGGAAGCTTGAAGGGGTTATGCGGGACAAGGAACGCGAGGGTTTATACTGGTTCGGCCCCTTACGGTGAAGGTAAAAGCCTACGTCCAGTTTGGGGTGATATTGATTAGGGTTACGATCGCCAGGGAGCTAAACAGCTATGCCCGGCTCTCGATGAGATTATTGTCGCCCTTAAACCGCTGCCGGGTCGTCCCTTTATATAGGGAGGCTGACGCCCAGCAGCCCTTAGAGTCCCGGCCGGCTCATAAGAGTGTCCGGCTCGGACTCTAAACTATACTTGCCTTACACTACAAGTTCTACTATAATAATGATTGTAACTACGGGCCTTAAGCCATATCCGGGTCTCAGCCCATCTCTGGCCCATCGTCTTGAAACTTGGCTCCGGGCTTCTGGCAACGACCGTACGAGTAACCCGGCCCCTCCTGGCGGGTGACTCTAAGCTCTATATCCTCAACAGCTTACCCAGTCGGCAAGATCAAGTTGGAAGTGGCCTTTGGAGATGAGCACAACTACAGGGTGGAAAAATTGACCTTTGAGGTGGTCAAGATAAGAAGTCCGTACCATGCCATATTTGGGCGGCCGGCTTACGCCAAGTTCATGGCACGGCCGTGTTACGTATATTTACAGCTCAAGATGCCGGGTCATAATTGGACCATTACGGTTCACGGCAGCCGGAAGGTGGCCTTGGAGTGTGAGGAAGGCGATGCGGCTTATGCAGAGTCTGTTTGCGCAACAGAGGAGTTGAAGTTTTACAAAGACAACGTTGACCCAACAAATATGACCTCTCTGAAAAAGCCGACTATGGAGCATGAGCCGGCAATGAAATTTAAGTCGGCTGATGACACTAAACTCGTTGATTTCGTTCCAGGAGATTCATCTCAGCAGTTTAGCATCAGTGCCAATCTGGATCCAAAATAGGAAAGCGCGCTCATCGAGTTCATCCGTGAGAATAGGGACATTTTTGCATGGAAGCCGTCCGACATGCCAGGTGTACCTAGAGAACTCGCTGAGCACACTCTCAATGTTGATCCGAAATTTAAGTCGGTCAAGCAATTCCTTCGGCGGTTTAATGAAGAGAGGCGGAAAGCTATTGGTGAAGAGGTGGCCCGGCTCTTGGCGGCCGGGTTTATTGTTGAAGTCTTTCACCCAGAGTGGTTAGCTAAGCCGGTGCTCGTACTCAAGAAGAACGGCACCTGGCGGATGTGTGTGGACTACACGGACTTGAACAAAGCGTGTCCGGCTGATCCTTTTGCCCTTCCCCGTATTGATCAAATCATTGATGCTACGGCGGGTTGCGAGCGTTTAAGTTTCTTGGATGCTTATTCTGGATATCATCAGATTAAAATGGCAGTTAAGGACCAGGAGAAGACGGCGTTCATCACTCCCTTTGGAGCCTTCTGCTATGTGTCTATGCCCTTTGGACTCAAGAGTGCACAGGCGACTTATCAGCGTTGCGTGCAGAACTGTCTTCATAACCAGATTGGGCGCAATGTTCATGCTTATGTGGATGATATTGTGGTTAAATCCAAGAAGGAGGAAACCTTGATAGATGATCTGAGGGAAACCTTTGATAATCTCCGGGTCTACAAGATGATGCTTAACCCGGCCAAATGTGTTTTTGGTGTTCCTGCAGGCAAGCTCTTGGGTTTCTTGGTTTCTAACAGAGGCATTGAAGCTAACCCGGAGAAGATCAAGGCCATCACCTCCCTGGCTAAGCCGGCGTGTATAAACGACGTCCAGCGCCTGGCGGGTCGTATCGCTGCTTTAAGCCGTTTTATAAGCCGCTTGGGGGAGAAGGCTATGACATTATATCAGTTGATGAAGAAAACTGATGACTTTGTCTGGAATGATGCTGCTAATACTGCTTTTGAGGATTTGAAGAGACAGCTGGCCGAGCCCCCAGTCCTTGCTGCTCCGGTTGACAAGGAGCCTTTATTGTTGTATGTGGCTGCTAACACATGAGCCGTCAGTGTGGCGTGGTGGTGGAGCGCAAGGAAGAGGGTAAGGAGCATCCGGTTCAGCGGCCGGTTTATTATGTCAGCGAAGTACTCATTGAGTCCAAGCAGCGGTATCCGCATTGGCAGAAACTTGTTTATGGTGTATTCATGGCAAGCCGGAAGCTTAAGAATTATTTCCAGGGTCACCCCATCACTGTGGTCAGTTCCGCCCCCCTTGGAGATATCATTTAGAACAGGGAGGCCACAGGGAGAGTGGCTAAGTGGGCTATAGAGCTCGGACCTCATGGTCTGAAGTATGTGCCACGCACTGCTGTTAAGTCTCAGGCTTTGGTGGATTTCATCAATGATTGGACAGAGCTACAAGTGCCCGAACAAAAGCCGGATAACACATATTGGACTATCCACTTCGATGGGTCCAGACAGTTGGAGGGCTCGGGGGCTGGAGTCGTATTGGCTTCCCCTAAGGGTGACAAGTTCCATTATGTGCTACAATTGATGTTTCCTTGTACCAACAATGCAGCTGAGACGAGGCCTTGCTTCACGGTCTTCGGATGGCTAAGGAGATGAGCTTGAGCCGGGTAAGGTGCTTCGGCGACTCAGACTTGGTGGCTCAACAAGTATCAGGAAAGTGGGACTCCAAGGATCCTCTCATGGCGGCTTATCGCCGCGAAGTTGATGCCATTGCTGGGCACTTTCAGGGTTACCAAGTAGAGCACATCGATCGCAGGAAGAACGAGGCGGCTGATGCTTTAAGCCGGCTGGGCTCTCAGCGAAAGCCGGTGCCGCCTAATACTTTCTTGGATGTCTTGCATAACCCTTCTGTTAAGTTGCCTACAGAGGAAGACTTGGTTGTCCCTGACCCGGAGGCACAATTGGTGGCGGCTCTCCACATCATCCCGGACTGGACAGTGCCTTATCTGGCTTACATGACCCGGGGAGAGTTGCCTGAGGATGAAACTCTGGCCAGACAAATAACCCGGCGGTCTAAGTCAATGGTTGTTATCAATGGTGAGCTGCATCGCCGCAGTGTTACGGGAGCGTTCCAGCGTTGTGTCTCCCGCGGGGAAGGTCAAGAGATCTTACGTGAGATTCACGAAGGGGATTGTGGTCATCATGCCGGCTCAAAGTCCCTTGTGGCCAAGGCTTTTCATCATGGTTTTTATTGGCTGACGGCTCATGCTGATGCGGAGGACTTGGTCAGTAAATGTGATGGTTGCCAAAGGTTCTCGCGACGGGCTCATGTGCCGGCTCAAGAGCTGAGGATGATCCCAATTACTTGGCCCTTTGCGGTCTGGGGGCTTGATATGGTTGGGCCTTTTAAAAGGTCCAAGGATAAGAAGACCCACCTCTTGGTGGCATTTGACAAGTTTACCAAGTGGGTTGAAGCAGAGCCAGCTAGCAAGTGTGATGCAGCCACGGCCGTTCAGTTTATGAAACGGGTGATCTTTCGCTTTGGCTTTCCACACAGCATCATAACTGACAATGGTACCAATTTATCTAAAGGCGCCACGGAGGAGTTTTGTCAACGAGAGCATATTAGACTTGACGTTTCATCAGTGGCTCACCCTCAATCCAATGGTCAAGCTGAGAGGGCTAATCAGGAGATTCTGAAAGGCATCAAACCCCGGCTTCTGGTCCCTTTACAACGGACGCCGGGTTGTTGGGTGGAGGAGTTACCCTCCGTGTTGTGGAGCATAAACACTACTCTTAACAGGTCTACAGGTTTCACGCCTTTCTTCATGGTTTATGGAGCGGAAGCAGTCCTCCCCAGTGACATCCGTCATGATTCGCCTCGAGTGGCGGCTTATGTTGAGGTGGATAATGAACAGGCGCGCCAAGATGCTCTTGACTTGTTGGACGAGCAGCGTGATGTGGCAGCAGCTCGCTCAGCGATTTACCAACAGGACCTGCGCCGTTATCATAGTCGCCGGGTTAAATCCCGGGTCTTCCAGGAAGGCGATCTGGTGCTCCGGCTCATCCAAGATCAAACATATGCGCACAAGCTATCCCCGCCTTGCGAAGGGCCCTTTGTGGTCAGCAAGAATTTGCACAATGGGTCATATTACCTCATTGACGTTCGGGAGCACAAAGATTCACGTAAGTCGGAGGAAGAGACCCGTCGGCCGTGGAACATAGCTCAGCTTCGGACTTATTACACTTGAGCCACCGGCTCTCATAATGTACATATTTCTCTAAGCCATGTACATATTATGATAAGCAATAAAGCAGGACCTCTGTCCTTTTTTCTCCTCCAAAGATAAATGTGTTGCTTTCATTACATGATCATGTGATAACTTGAAGGAGGATCCGGCTTATGATCGTATTTCGAATCTAGCCGTACACAAATATAGTCACTTGGGGGCTTCCTGTTCAAACATAGGTCGTATTCGAACCAAAGAGAACATAGCTGTCGATACCCATTTGATTGGCAAAGTGCCGAGCTCATTAGGGAGTTTTCTTTGATCATATTTGAATCATAGTTTAAACCCCTTTGGGAACCGACGTGGATCGTATTCGAATCAGCGTCGTTAAACAATTATTAAAAGTCATTTGGGGGCTTCCTGTTCAACATGGGTCGTATTCGAACCAAAGAGAACATAGCTGTCGGTACCCTCTTGATTGGCATCGCCACACCCACTGGGGGCTATATGATCGTATTCGAATCTTGGCATAACCCCTTTGGGACGGGTCTCTGGTCGTATCCGAACCGGAAGCCTCTAAGTTTTTCTGATTTATAGCAAGTTCTTCTGATGAGTTCAAGTATGCACGGCGGGTCTCACTTTGCCGGCTTAAACTTTGATTTACAGTACTAGTCGAATATAATCAGCGTTCTTAAGACTGGTAAACCGGAATTGAGGTACCAACCTTATTACCCGGGTTATATAAGCCGGCAGTGTGCTTGCAGGCCGGTAAGTGTGTTATTACGAGTATATCAAAGACATAATTGAGGACCAGTCTTTTTTCATTCATCTTCTGGGTTATATGTCTAAAACTGCGGTTCTCAGTGCGGTAAGCCGCCTAGAGACTTGTGATTTGTTTTTCTATGCAGGATAGTTAAAGGCAACTATTTGAGATTAAGGAAAATGAATGATCAACTATGACCCGGAGAGGTGTAAAGGAGACAACTTAAATGGGATTCAGCATTCAACGCATGCACGATGGCACGGCAAGGTTAAAGTGTTGGTCCTACTCTATTACAAGACTCGTCGAGTCCAAAAGGGTGAAGCATTGTTTGGTAAGCCGCCTGCAGAGTTACGATGCTTGCTGGGTTGAAGTCTCCGGCTCATCCCTCTCTTCTCCTCTGGTTGTTCCCAAGAACTGGAAAGTTGACGACTTCCAGTCAATGCCACTCAGAGCTTCAAATTGAGCTTCCTCGACAATTAACCCGGCCGGGTCAATCTACGGGGCAAAGGTGTGCTTCCGAGTCGGCGGGATTAAGCTGAGGGCTTCATAGCGCGGAGTGGGGATCCTCTGATTCTCTGCATCGTAACCCGGCTGGTACTTAGTCAGATCTGTATCATTGCCGATCAGAGTGGCCACCGGGCGTACGATCTTCACGCAGGCTGCGAAGTCCTTTTGGTTGAAGGCGGTGCCGTCTTCCTTCAAACTGGGGTAGCCCAGAGCGATGTCCGCCGGGTCTAGTTCTGGAAGGAACGCCTTGGCCCGGCTTAGAGCAGCTATGGCTCCGGCTCTTGCAGAGGCCCGTCGCAGCTCTTGGATACATTGCGGAAGAACGGCGAGCCGGTGAAGAACTTCCGCCAGGTGAGTCGGCACCTCATTGGATAGGGCCACCACAGCCAAAGCACGCTGTGACCCGGTGTAGAGTTGCTCCACCAGGGTGTACACGGCTTTCAACTTGGTTACCACACTTTGGCTGAGGTTGGCGCTTCTAGGACCTGTTTAACAGAATAAGATAAGCCACCGACAAGGATGAGTTATGAGATATAACGATTATAAACTTGATGAAAGCCGGTGAAATGACTTACCGAAGATTGCGGCAACCATCTGGGACACTTGGCGCTTTAAGCCGGAGAGTTCGGCGGTCTTCTCTGACAGAGCCTTCTCCGCCTGTTCGACCCGGTTCACCAGAGTAGCCTTCTCTTCGGCCCAGGCTCTCCGTTCAGCGTCAAAGTCCGTCTTCAGCTTTTCTTGCGCAGCAATACTGGACACAAATTTGGCACTGGACTTCCGGGTCTCAGTTTCTTGCGTCTTTAGGCGGGTCTTCAGATCGGAGATGTCAGCTTCAAGCTTCTTGCAAGCAGCCTACATAATTTCTGGGTTATAGGATGAATAGTTATTATGCAATTTTCAAAGTCCCAAGCACTTTCCAAGCAAAGACACTTGGCACTTGGGGGCTAATGCATATCGAACGTTTCTATCTACAAATTGCCGGTTCAAATGATTAAGCCGGAACTTCAGTCTACAACATATTCTATCCTAAGTCGTAGACTTGGGGGCTAGAGCATGGTAAGAATAACAAGATAACTATACAGTAAGCAAGAAGAAAGAAGAGTGGTACCTCAGACTTCTGCTGAATCTGGTTCACCATGCCGATCTCTGCATCCCGGCTCTTGTGCACTTGGCTGACGAAGCCGGAGACGATCTCTCCGATGTTCAGGTTGGCGTAGTCAGTGAGGTCCAGATTAACCCGGCGGGGCTGTAGCAACTCCCCCTTGGCAGAGCACGTGGCCAGTGCAGTAGGTCTCCCTGGCTCCACAAATTCCGTCCGGGTGATTACCATGTCCGGGTCATCTGCTGGTTGAGCCGAGCTGGAGGCCTTCGGGTTAGCAGAAGCTTCTGCTATTGGCTTGTCGGTTGGAGCAGTGGCTTCAGGAGCAGAGGCAGCTGGCGGTTCTTGAGCGGCTACCTCCGGTTCAGGCAAGTCCGGCTCTTCGACCGGCTTGTTCTTCTTCGCCCTTTTGCTGAGTTTTGCTTGGGCACTGAAAAGACAAAAAGGTTAGGCACAAAAGTGTAAGTAAAGACAAGTACAACATGAGATGATCATCATTACCCAGGCACGGTCTTGAAAGCCGGCAGGTTCGACTGCATAGAGTCGCCAGAAGAGGGGGAAGTTTCCTGATAATTTGAGTCAGAAGAGTTGAGTGGTTGACGTATAACACCCGCCAAAGGATGAAAAGGGTACAAGTTTGAGATCACCTCGGTCCGGCGTTTCCTCGACGCGTCAGGTAAGCCGGAAGAGAGGTCAGCGTCCTTGTTGGTCCGGGTGTGCCGCCGGCTCTCATGAGTCTGTCGCTTCAAAAGAAATTGAGGATCTTAATAAGCTAAAGGATGTGAAAATCTTACTTTCCGGGTTACCCTTCGGACTTTCAGCCTTGGAAAGGGCTCCGAGTCGGAGGAAAGTGACATTACCTCTTCAACCACCGGGTTACTTGCTCCGGTGTCATCCTGTTGATGAACAGTATTGATAAGGCGGACAGAAATAAACAATAAACATAACAAGAGCTTACAGGTTCAGGGGTTACCTCTGACTCGGAGCTGTCACTTAGTTGCATCCGCTCTGAAGCAGTAGGCCTACTTCCCTTCTTACGGGGAGCGGCTCTCTTGGCGGCTTTCTTCACCTTCCTGGCCTTCTTGGCCGCCTCATGGTCATATTTGACCTTCCAGAATTTGTCATCAGCCTGAAAAATACAATGATGATTTCTTAAAGATTCAGATGAAAGTTATCTACAAAAGAAGATAAGATGTTCAGATCAGCGGCTTACTGTTGGGGCTGGATTGGTCTTGCAAAAGGGGGCTAACCTGGTCCTCCCGTAGTCTGCCAAGCTCTCGTTCAAGAGAGCCTTGGTCATGTCTTCAGCAACGTCTTCAGGAAGATCGTTGCGGCTGTGTCGCAGGGGGTCATCTTTCCGGCCTGTGTACTCACACATTAAGCCGGGGCGGCGGCTCAGGGGGATCACCCGCCATGAGATCCAGACCCAGACCAGATCAATTCTGTTGAGACCATTGCCCAGGAGAGCCTTGATCTTGTTGATGGTGGGGAGCAGAGGTTGGCGCTCCGCCTTAGTTAACTTGTCAGACAGAGGGTGAGTCGGCTCCAGACGTGAAGGGCGAAAGCCGGGCAGCGGGCTCTCGTCAGCCAGCGACGTGTCTTGGCAATAGAACCAAGTCTGGTTCCAGTCCTTTGGGTGACTCGGCGGCTCGGCGTAAGGGAAAAGGCAGTCTCCCCGTCGCTGAATGGAGATTCCGCCAAGTTCCAAACTTGGCCCGTTGGCGCACTCGTTCTGGCGGTTCAGGTAGAAGAGCTCTCTGAAAAGTGGCAGGCTGGGCTCTTCTCCAAGATAAACCTCGCAGAACACTTGGAAATTGCATATGTTGGACACCGAGTTGGGTCCTATATCTTGTGGCCGCAGGTCAAAGAAATTCAGTACATCCCTGAAGAACTTTGAGCCGGGCGGTGCGAAGCCCCGGCTCATGTGATCCGCAAAAATCACTACCTCCCCGTCCTTTGGCTATGGTCTCTCCTCTGACGGGTTAGGGGCACGGTAGGACATGACGTCCTTCTTAGGCAGGTAACCTGACTTGACAAAATCCGCTAAAGTCTCGTCGGTGACATTGGACCTCATCCAATTGCAAGTGATGGATGCTTTAGGAGCTTTGGGAGGCATGGTGAAAGTCGGCAGCCTATGATAAAAGGAAACGTCCGGTTTAATTATAAGCCGGAGGAAATTTACAGTTCAATGTTAAAGAGGCGGCTTATGGAGGGGACTAATGATATATGTCTAAGTGCATCAGGTTATCTAAGCCGCTGGTGTAGTTGAGAGTAATTCAAATCGTCTACAGCCTTGCTGTAAGTAAGCCGGAAAAAATTTACGACGCGTGGTTTCCTCTGAGCCGGAAGGTTCTACGGCGCGTGATTTCTTTAAACCGGAAATGTAAACCGCCATGACTCACCGAGTGCAGTTTTTTACTAAGTATGGTGAAAACAGGTTTCACACATTGCGGTAAATAATTTGGATCAAAATGGTCGGTCAAAAGAAAAGTTCGTAGACCTAAAAACAGACGCAGGGGAAGTTCTTGGGCTAGAACGAGGCCTTTATGCAGTAAAAAGAGGTCTACTTGCATTTGAAATGAGTACTAAACAGCCGCCGCATTGGTTCTATACTATCCTAAGATCAAGAAGAGGCAGTAAAAATCAAATCTACCGAGGGCCGCGAAGAATGGCGAAGAACATGGGAAGAACAGGAAGAAGCTCCACGGCGGATCTGTTCTACGGGGCTGCAAGAACTTACAGGGGCTGGAGAGTCGCGGAGGTCGCTGCCGTTCTCTGGACACAACAGGTTGATGCAGCGGCCGGAGTCGGTGAGGACGAGAAGACCCGCGGCGGCGACGGCGACAGAGCTCGAGCGGAAGAACAGTGGCGCGAGGAGGAAGACGGGTGGCTGAAGGCCCGTCGGGCCGGACTATTTATAAGGGCAAGCTCATAAGTGGGCGCGAGAAACGAGGAGGCCACAGCGCGGTTATCTCGCCCGAGAGGCGCCTCGATTTTCGGGACGGCAGTAAAGATAAGATCCGTTGCGGATCTGGTGGAGTAAAAAATGGACTTAATGGAAGATGACGTCACGGCGGATTACCCGGTGACCAGAGGATGACGTCGCGCCGGGTTATGGCCTTCATACAACTGTAAGCCGGAGAATTTCTGTCGAAAGAATTGAAGATTGACATGAGCCGGCTCGAATCAATCTGGGGCCTAATGTTGAGGATATAGACCTTAGAGTCACCCGCCAGGAGGGGCCGGGTTACTCATAATGGTCATCGCCAGAAGCCCAGCGCCAAGCAAGAAAACGGTGGGCCAAAGATGGGCTTAAGACCCGGATATGGCTTAAAGCCCGTAGTTACAATCATCATTATGGTAGAACTTGTAGTGTAAGGAAAGAATAGTTGAGAGTCCGAGCCGGACACTCTTATGAGCCGGCCGGGACTCTGAGAGCTGTTGGGCGTCCGCCTCCCTATATAAAGGGACGACCCGGCAGCGGTTTAGGGACGGAAAAGATCTCGTCGAGAGCCAGGCATAGCAGTTAAGCTCCCTGGTCATCGAAACCCCAATCAATACCATCTCAACTGGACGTAGGCTTTTACCTTCACCGTAAGGGGCCGAACCAGTATAAACCCACGTGTTCCTTGTCCCGTTTAACCCCTTCAAGCTTCCTAGCGGCGATGGCTCCACGACTACGTCCTAGCTTGAGGACATCTGCCGTGACAATTCCACGACAGAAGGTATCGTCACCACAGCCTGGGAGACTGGGGGCTCCTGAGCCTTGGAGGCCTCAGCAGCCGGTCCGAACACCGGTGCCTCCGGAGCCAGTGGGGCCACGGGGGCTGACTCCTCCTGAGGATTCTTCCCCAGGCCTCGTGAGGACGACCGAGTCGGAGAGACATGAGCGCCAGCGCTGCCCTTCTCCACGGAGGGAGATGCAGCCGGAGCAGGCGGATTGGTCCCGAGCAGCACCACTGCCTCCTCCTTCAGGTGTCAGCCTGATCGCACGGCGTAGAAGCGTCAAGGTCAAGCAGCAGAAGCAAGAATGAAACAAGGCAAGAGCACTTACTGGTCCACCGCGGTGTAGTCCACCCTCCTCTTGCTAAGCTTGAAGCCCGAGAGCCTCCCGGCCTGGGCCGCGGGCGCACGGACTACAGGGGCAGCGGGTACCCTGGAGGAGGTCGGTCGTACCAAGGCCCCGTCGCCTCCGATCTCACGACAACGTCGTGGCGGTGGACCGGCCCCTTCTTCGGTGGAAGCGGCCCGGGCTCGTCGCGGGGAGTTTTTCCTTTCTCTGCAGCCGAAAACCTCCGAATAGGCGCCATTGGTGCCGCTACTGGCAATGGAGCAAGGGAGAAGAAGCGAGCGGAATGGGAAGAGATGGGCGACGGGGGCTCCGCCCCCTTCATCATTTATAGCCCAAGGGAGGCCAACCGTCGACCACCACGTTCGCAGGTAATGATATGTCACGCCCAAGATGCGACCCTATCCTAAAGGAACTCGAAGGTCCCACCAAGGATAGAAGTGCATCTTGAAGACGCTTTTGCAAGGTGGATATCATTACATCAACATTACATAATAGTTGGGGATACATACAAGGCATACAAATGCCGCAAGAATACATCAATATACATGAGAACAACATCCGACTATGGATGAAACATAAACAAAAGCTCAAACGACATCCACCCTGCTAGCCCAGGCTGCCGACCTGGAACCTATCCCCTGATCGAAGAAGAAGCAGAAGAAGAACTCCAAAACAAGAAACATCGCTCTCGCGTCATGATCATCGCAAAACCTGTACCTGCAACTGTTGTTGTAGTAATCTGTGAGTCACGAGGACTCAGCAATCCCATTACCATGGGTATCAAGACTAGCAAAGCTTAATGGGTAAGGAAGGGGTAAAGTGGTGAGGTTGCAGCAGCGACTAAGCATGTATGGTGGCTAACATACGCAAATAAGAGCGAGAAGAGAAGCAACGGAACGGTCGTGAAACTAGCAATGATCAAGAAGGGATCCTGAACTCCTACTTACGTCAGTCATAACCCAAAAACCGTGTTCGCTTCCTGGACTCCGCCGAAAAGAGACCATCACGGTTACACACGCGGTTGATGCGTTTTATTTAAGTCAAGTGTCAAGTTCTCTACAACCGGACATTAACAAATTCCCATCTGCCACATAACCGCGGGCATGGCTTTCGAAAGTTCAAACCCTGCAAGGGTGTCCCAACTTAGCCCATTATAAGCTCTCATGGTCAACGAAGGATATTCCTTCTCCCGGGAAGACCCGATCAGTCTCGGAATCCCGGTTTACAAGACATTTCGACAATGGTAAAACAAGACCAGCAAGACCTCCCGGCGTGCCGACACCCTGATAGTAGCCACGCGTATCTCGTCTCAGGCCACAACCGGATGAGCTAAGCGTGCAGGTACCAACGTAACCCAAGTTGCCAAGGGACGGTCCCGCACGGTGCTCTAGTTCGGACCAACACTTAGAGAAGCATTGGCCCGGGGGGGCTAAAATAAAGATGACCCTCTATCGGGGATATACCCCGCGGTATGACCCGGCCGAGAGTATGACCCGGCCGGACTTGACGCTTCATCGTAACCCGCCGGAAGATTGGCAACTCATGAGCCTGGCGACTTAATGATGGCCCCGACGGCGGGTCAGACGGATGACAAGGGCCCAAGGCCCAGTAGGCCGGGACGTGTTATTATGGGTCGGCTTAAGACGGAAGGCATGAGGAATATTTCCTTTATGAGGAAGCAAGACCTGTACTTGTATCTGACTTGTAATAGAGAATAAGTTAGTTCTAATCCTACTAGGACTCTACATGTAAAGCCGCCTCTCCAACTTATATAAGGAGGGGCAGGGCACCCCAAAGAGGGACAGGCAACAACAAACAGCACGTAGGGCTATTACCGGATGATGTTTCCCGGGGCCCGAAGCTGTCTAAATCCTTGTCTTGTGTTGCGTCTCTCGATTCCACCCAACCCCTCTCAAGCTACCACATAGATGCGTTGGCCTCGCGACTAAGTCCTGACACTAAGGACATCTGCCGTGACAATTCCATGACAGTTGGCGCCCACCGTGGGGCCTGCGCACGGTGGTGATGAGTTCTTGGAGGGATCTTCCCAGGGATCGAGGAGTTCGCAATTTTTTGGATCAAGAAAAGATCTACGTCAAAGATGAACAATCAGAAGAGCATATACAAGATTATGATCGAGAGAGAACTAGGGTTGCATCGGCTCCTCCGCCGCTGTCCAGAAAAATCATGGAGATCGACATTAAATCTTTCCGATGTAATTTTTCCTTCCCGGATTACGCGGCGTATATGCTGAGGCCGACGTAAAGCAAACTTGCGCTGTAGTCTGAGTCATCGTAGTCCTTGTTTTCCTCCAATCGACTAAGTTGGGCATGTGTACATATAAGGGATCAGACCAGCTGCCACGTGAAAGCTTGCAAAACAATGGGAAGGGCCCACAGTAGCAATGGTACTACTTCAATTAGTATTCTGCTACGTGATGGCCAAGTTGATCTACAGCTCCAAATTTTTTATTGGCCAAAATTGTTACATGGGGAAGCGACCAGGTGGGATCTGCTTTGGAAAATTCATGCAGGAAGACTATCACGTGGTCAAAAGGCAAAACACCAGGGATTAGCGAGGGTTTAAAAAAAATATGGCCACGACCCGGAAACGGAGCCGGCCATGATCTAGATTCCTCCTGCGCCCGCGACCTCATTTCGGGCACCTGCCTCTGCTACCTTGCGTACGCCCCGGTGGTTTCCGAGCCGTCGCCGTCCTCCACACCGCAGCCTACCTCCGCCGCCCGGCTCCAGGCCGCCGCCGCAGGCCCGCTTCGACCACTGCTGTGAAGCACCACGGCCTCCTGAGCCGCCCATGGACGGTGCCTCTCTGACCCGCCGCCAGCCCTGTTGTGCCTCACGAGGACCTCCGCCATCGCGACCGAGCCCGCCTTGAGCCGCGTTCCGCCGGTCTCCGCAGATTCCGCTCCGAGTCGCCCTCGCCTCCATGGCCTTAAAATGTCTGTGTCATTGACTCCAAGCCGGCCTCTGCTTCCAGTTTGCCGCCTCGCCGCTGTGGGCGCATCTTGCACCGAGCCGCCCCGCGTCGAGTGGTCTCCGCTATTGTGAGCTGCCCGGCCATCGAGTGACATTTGCCTGCAAGCTGCCGCCGCAGTTTGGTTCCCCCCGGGCGTCGGGTGGCCTCACGCCAAGTCACCTGAATATTTGTGTCACATTTGCTCTTGACAGACTGGAAGTTTTTACTGGTCATTTTGTTTAACCCACCGGGACGGAGATACTAGCTACTATTGCTATCGTTCAAGTGATACATGCCAATTGACAAGAAGAGAAAACTGAAAGTGTCGATCATTGGTTCTCTCAAAATAGTGGATAATAACATACTACTGATGAACAAGACATTGGGATTTAATGCTGCAGTGGAACCAGTATAAGGAGATATCAATTCTGCGTATATTGAAGAACATTCTGGATTTCATGGCATCAGCTAAGTGGAGCTGGTAGGAAGAAGTAGCGGATTTCTCAAAATACATGCTTCCCTGACAAATGGGCGAGATGATTTTTGCCTGGTACATAAGGTCAAATTGTTCAAATATACTGTGTACTATTCGCCCTTGACGGACCAAACAAAATTCTTCAGCACCTTGAGTACTTGGTAGAGACCGCTGATCATCAAAGTGATGTGTTTACGCTGGATGGGCGGTACTCAGCAGAATTTTTCTTGGCCGGCTGACTGTACCTACCGGCTTATCTTTATGGTCGCCTTGTTATCACAACTGGATCGACCTCCGACAAATACCAGGTGCTATTTACCTTATTTACTTTTAAGAAAATATTAATTCATCCGAGCAAAACTACTTTGCCCTGCTGTATTTTATGTGCAGGAGAATTATCCATTACAAAGTGGTATTATGCCGCGGAGATGGAGGCACGCCAACATCTTTTGGCACAGGTGGTCGTCGTTACTCAACGGACTCCCGCACCGGCTTACAATGCCGTGACCGTCTCTCGCGACCGCGCCGGCTTACAACACTGTGGCCGTCTCTCGTGACCACGCCGGCTCACAACAAGGAGGACAACTTGCCCGTCCGCACCGGCTTACAGCGCCACGGCCGTTTCATCTGTTTGTGCCGCCTCAGATGTTGCGGTCGTCTTTACCGTCCGTCTCTCGCGGCCTGGTCTACATCAACACACCGGGCCGCACCTGTCTGCATGAGCTGTTTATTGAGTATGAGCAAGTCACTGCTTGGGTAGCCCGGTTTTCTTCCAACAAATTGGAGGCAAGTTATCATGTCTTATCAGCCGTCGTCTGCACTAGATGGCTCAATGGGTAGGTGCACAAGTCGCCGCCACTACGGTTTGGTTAACTTCCAACAGTCAGTTGGAAGGAACCATTGGCCGAGTTGCTGACACGGCTCATACGAGATCATTTATAACCCGCCGCAGTCACCTCAACCTTTTGTGGATTCACATCACGCTATCAATGCCAATGATGTACACCTTCTGCTATGGTCAAATATGGAGAATCTCAAGCCAACTCCTCGAGTCATCTTGAGACTCGAGGGCTACAATGGTATGACTCGGCCAAATTAGCCGGTTTCAATGAATTCAAGAACTCCGGGTCATTGAAGGGAAAAATAACCCGACCCCGAAGATTACTGCTAGATCGATGAAAATTTCAAGGCCGTCAGAAGATTTCCGGCTCAAAATAAGGATTCTGGTTCAAAATCCAGTTCAAGGGATATTTATCTGCCACAAAGTTTTGAAGCTCTCAAATCCGGTTCAAAATTTGGTTCAAGGTAAATTTGTTTATCATAAAGCTTTGAAACTCTCAATATCCGGTTTTTTCTGGTTCAAAAAGAATTTATCTCTCGCAAAAGTTCGAGTTCTCAGGAAAAATTAAAGGGACCAAAGAGAGTCTGTTACAAAGCACAAATCAAATATAGGTACCCTGCTTTAATGACCATTGGGAGCTGATCGTATTCGAATTTTGCTTAACCCTTTGGGTGTGACCTTGATCGTATTCGAATCAGAGTCGTTAAATATTCTCATGATCACTAGGGGGCTTCCTGTTCAAACATAGGTCGTATTCGAACCAAAGAGAACATAGTTGTTGGTACCCTCTTGATCGGCACACTGCCGAGCTCACTAGGGGGCTTCTTGATCGTATTCGAATCATAGCTCAACCCCTTTTGGGAACCGACGTGGATCGTATTTGAATCAGCGTCGTTAAACAACTCTCAAGGTCATTTGGGGGCTTCCTGTTCAAACATAGGTCGTATTCGAACCAAAGAGAACATAGCTGTCGGTACCCTCTTGATCGGCAACGCCAAAGCCACTGGGGGCTATATGATCGTATTCGAATCTTAGCTTAACCCCTTTGGGACGGTTTTCTGATCGTATTCGAACCAGAAGCCTCAAATTTTTTGAAGTCTTTTTTGCAAACAATTTTTGGATTTTATTTGAAGCTCTTTTGATCATATCTAAAGTGTATATGAGTGGTTGCTATTTAACCCGGTTTGACTTTGGATGATAAGTTGCCATCATATGACAATCATAAACATTTGGAAGTCTTGATTTCTAAAGATTGGGTTATCACCCTTACTGCACAGGTCACATAAACCGGCAGTGAAAATTCAATATCACAGGTATAATATTATTATTATAGTTATGTTTCAAAGTTATGATTCATAACAGGCTTATCTGTGACTCCTTGTTACACATCAATGGTTATATGTAAGATATTATGACCCGCCCTGCGGTAAACCGCCAAGGGATCTTGTGATCTAATTATGTGCAGGATAAGACTACATTTGGGTGGTTACCCGCCCTGGTTTTTGATGTTAAGTCGCCAGGGCATATGTTGTTTAAACTCTGCAGGATTTACAGAGCTATGACTTACATAAATGATTAAATTCAAGCCCATCATCAAAGATGGAAATTGGTGTCTCAAAAGGGTTATCATTTCTTGATTTTCTCAAAGGCTATAAGCCGTCGGGTTGTACAAATTCCGGCTTACAATGGAGGCGTATTAAATCGCCATCAGCCAAGAGCCGCCGGGTATTTAAACTCCGGAGTTAATTATCAACAGATGAGGTATTCAAAGTCGCTGTGGCGCAATGGCTATTATTTTATCAATATATATGATTTATTCTACAATGGAAGGAATAGTCCCGAGTCGCTACAGGCTTACGACACGGCACTTGGGGGCTACATTATTTAAATTGAGATCACATCAAATATGCAAGTCCCATGTCACTGCCAGCATGCACCATGGCACTTGGGGGCTAATGTAAGGACATTTTTTGCTCAACTTATTGAAGACCTGACTCATCACATTGTAATGAGCCGGCCCTTGGGGGCTACCAATTGCTCATGTTGAAAATTCAAGGTACACAAGCCTTAATCCATTATATTGAAAGATCCACTGCTCAGTTGGTAGAGTATAAAGCTCTTAACCTTGTGGACGTGGGTTCAAGCCCCATGGTGGAGATTACATCATATGATGTTATTATCATGAATCATATACAAAGTCCGAGCTTAGTAATATCTTACTAAGCCGGCCCTTGGGGGCTACACGTTGCTGCTCAAGTTTACATGGTTATATCTACAAAGTCCTTGCTCATTATTGCATAATGACCCGGCCCTTGGGGGCTACAGTGGTTGAAGTTTTTATGAACATAAGGCAATTACAAGTCCCAGGTTGCTGTAAGCATGACAACCCGGCACTTGGGGGCTACAGGTGATATGCATATAAGGGAGAAAAAATCTTCAAATTCTCAGTTTGCAGTAGACCAGATTAACCCGGTGTCTGCAACAATCATGACCCGACATTATTTATTTATAACCCGGTAATTTTGGCAATCATAAATTGGCAAGATCTACATCTTTAAGCCGGTTGAATATCAGTTGAATATTTCAAGACCAATATTTTTGTCAAGTCGGCGCATTGAAGGCCGACTCAAATGGATTATTTCTTATAATATTTCTCTACAAGAGCCAATGTCAGCAAATTGGTTATCAAGCTGGCCTATTGACCCGGATTTTTTAGAAGAAGTGCCTGGATTTTTTGCATTGGCAAGGTTTGGACATATCTGTTAAAAGAGATTTGTTATAAGATCTTGAGTATGCATCCAGGAGGAAATGACAAGGACCTAAAGATGATCAGGTGCCGGTTCAGGAAAATATTTAACCCAGAGCACAACCTATCAAGTTTGTTCTTGTGTTTATTTTACAGGATCAGTTTAACATGGATAAATCCAAATTAAACTGGGGGCTAATGTTGGGGATATACCCCGCGGTATGACCCGGCCGGGAGTATGACCCGGCCGGACTTGATGCTTCATCGTAACCCGCCGGAAGATTGGCAACTCATGAGCCTGGCGACTTAATGATGGCCCCGACGGCGGGTCAGACGGATGACAAGGGCCCAAGGCCCAGTAGGCCGGGACGTGTTATTATGGGCCGGCTTAAGACGGAAGGCATGAGGAATATTTCCTTTACGAGGAAGCAAGACCCGTACTTGTATCTGACTTGTAATAGAGAATAAGTTAGTTCTAATCCTACTAGGACTCTACATGTAAAGCCGCCTCTCCAACTTATATAAGGAGGGGCAGGGCACACGAAAGAGGGACAGGCAACAACAAACAGCACGTAGGGCTATTACCGGATGATGTTTCCCGGGGCCCGAAGCTGTCTAAATCCTTGTCTTGTGTTGCGTCTCTCGATTCCACCCAACCCCTCTCAAGCTACCACATAGATGTGTTGGCCTCGCGACTAAGTCCTGACACTAAGGACATCTGTCGTGACAATTCCACGACAGTTTTGGCCTCGTGACTAAGTCCTGACACTAAGGACATCTGCCGTGACAATTCCACGACACCCTCGGGTTAATTACTCCCAAGGGGAAGGTAATAGGTTGTTAGGCAAATGGTAAAACCAATGTTGGGCCTTGCTAGAGGAGTTTTATTCAAGGCGAACTGTCAAGGGGTTCCCATAACACCCAACCGCGTTAGGGACGCAAAATCCGGGAACATAATACCAATATGACAGAAACTAGGGCGGCAAGAGTGGAACAAAACACCAGCCATGAGGCCGAGCCTTCCACCCTTTACCAAGTATATAGATGCATTAATAATTTAAGAGATATTGTGATATCCCAACATAAAACATAATCCAACATGGAGCAATCTTCAACTTTACCTGCAACTAGCAACGCTATAAGAGGGGCTACGCAAAAGCGGTAACATAGCCAAACAACGGTTTGCTAGGAAGGGTGACAAAGGTTAGAGGTTCATGGCAATTTGGGAGGCTTGAAAAGCAAGTGGTAGGTAACGCGGCATAGCGATAGCATCGAGGCAACTAGCATAGCAATGATAGTAATGAGATCCAAGAAGACGGTCATCTTGCCTGAAATCCCGCTAGGAAGAAGAACGAGTCCATGAAGAAGATGAAGCCACGAAGACGACCCAAGCGTAGACGAACGAATCCTCCCGATCGCAACGAAACAGGAACTAACGAGAAGGAGCACAACCGGAAAGAAGCAAACAACATAGTAAACAACCATCACATAAACATCGCATGATTCTAAACCAAGTATGATGCATGACAAGGCTACATGAAGCTACTCATGGCAAGAGATGATGCATTCAAGAGCAACACATCAAAGCAAGTTTGAATGAGGCCGGAAACAACATATGACAATTCCGATAAGTCCTCATATGCAAATTTCAAAATTGGTCCAGATCTGAATAAACTTTATGTTCAAGTTGTTAAACAGCCAGTTAAGATGTACCAAGATGATCTACACGAAATTCTAGTCAAGTTACATATAAAGTTCATTAGATTCGGAGCTACGGCCTAGAAGATAAGAGCAAAACAAGTTAAACATGGCATTGATGCAAAATGCATTCAAACATCAAGCAAACACACTCAAAACAAGGATGCAACAAGGTAATATGGAACTACATGCAAAACTAAGCAATTTTCATATAGAGCATGCTCAAAACGGAGCAACGGTGCAACACATACACTCCAAACAAGACATAGCAACAATCTGTCCAAAACAGCAACTAGGAATTTTGCATGCATCAAAACAACATGCTACAACACCTCAACATGAAAACAAAAGATATGGACGTGACGTGTAGGTAAAGCATTGCAAAACATGAACACTGAGCTATTCCCAGAAAACACTAGAACATGCTCAAAAGGACATGGCAAGATTGCAAATAATAACAGTTTCACAGACTTGGTGGAAATCACTGGACATGGCAGAAATAACATCAGGTTGCAAAGTTTAGAGCTATCAAACAACATACTACAGGAACATATCATAGCAAAAAAAGGCATGGCATGAATCTAACAATTGCATAGAACCAAAGTCCCTTACTGATAACGAGCCAAAAAGGTACAGAAGATATGATGGCATCCATGTAAACATAGCAAGTTTCATAAACAGATTCAGACTTGGCGGAAAAACTGAGCATGGCATAAACAGAATTATGAAGGCATCTTTCCGAGCTCAAATCACTCATCACAAAGCATTTCATGGCATGTGAAGGCATCCAACAGTAATATGGCCTAATTATGAAGCTAAGCATGGCAAGATCAAGTTCATAGGGTGCATGGATCACTAGCAAAACACATGTCAAAACTGAACTTCATGTTAACAGGCTGACAGCAACATTATTTAGCAATTTGAGAGCAAGTTTGCAACAAGCTACAGCATGCTATAAATGTAACCAAGGGCATGGATGGATACATCATAACATGTATAACAAAACACCCTTAGTGAACATCTCCAGATTATGCATATAACTCATGGTGACAGCAGGTTTACATAGCATCACAAAGTTACAGCTACAGACTTGGCAGAAATGACTAAGTCACAGAAATCAGCAACATCACGGAGGCTACTTGGCATGCTTGTGCTAGTCATCACATATACTAAAAAAATACAAGACAAGCACCCCTGTAAAGATGGCATGATGTAGTACAAAACACATGTAGAGCTCATGCTCATAGGATGCACACACAAAATGCAACGAAAATAACAAATCAGCAAGTTCTGATAACAGACAGCAGTTAACATCATATAGCACTCTTGCAACACTGATTAATGCATCAAGATGTACTCAAATGAACATGACACAATGCAACAAAATGCAGAGCATCTCATGGTGAACATTTTGATATATCATGCATGTAAAACGGATCACCGAGCATCAAGTTATGACAGGTCAAACTATGCAACATAATCGGAGTTTTTGGGGACTTAGACGAAAATAACCACCTCGCGGAAAAGTCAACGGGACGGAGCGGTTCGGGGCGGAGAGATCCAGGGCGGGGACGGCATGTTTGGATCGGGGGACGGGTGGATCTCATCCACCCCGACCCGATCCGGCGAGGAGACGGCGCCGGCGAGCTCCTGGGTCCGGCGAGGAGCGATGGTCGGCGGTGTGGCGACGGGGAGCTCGGGATCCGATGACGGCGAGATCCTGGTCGCCAGCGAGGCGGCGGTTGCCGGCGCGGGGTGGCGACGAGAAGCTGCTGCGGGGCTCCGGCCGACGAGGAGGATGGCATGGGTAGGGGGAGGCCGAGGCGCAGCCGACGTGACCTCCAGCGAGGTGCGGCGGCGGTGGGAGCCGAGCTCGGGCGCGGCTGGGCGGCGTGCGGGCTTGTGGGGCCCAGATGCGGCCCGGGGCGGGCCCGATCTGGGCCGGGAGGGCCGCGGCAACGGGAGTGGAGGCAGGGGGACGCGTGGCATGCGCGGGTTGGAGGAGGGGGCGGCGGCGCCAGCCGCTGGGGACTTGCCAAGTGGCGGGAGACGACTGGGGGCGCCGGATTCCGAGGAGAAGGCGGCGGCGCGGGATCCGAGGAAGAGGTGGGAGGTGGCTGGCGGCGCGGAATTTGAGAAGGGGCTAGGGTTAGTCCATTTTAGGCAGGTGGGTGTCTATTTATAGACATGGGCTAGGTTTAGGGGGATTTGCTCCGTTTCGGACCGTACGATCGCCATCGGAGGGTCCGGAGCGGAGGGGTGGTGTAGGTGGACCAGATGGGCTGTAGTTGGGCTGTGAAGAGGGGTTGGGCTGAGAGGGGAGAGATGAAGCGCGGCCCGGCAACTGTTTCGGAGACCGAAACGTCCGACGAAAGTACCGGCAACGGTACCGCTATATGTTTAACGGTTGGGCTATCAAACGAGCTCCGAATGCGACGAAACTTGACAGGCGGTCTACCTACACTATAATGAGACTACACGCCAACTTTCACCCCATTCCGAGAACATTTTTATGCCACTAATAAAATAATATTTCGGAGGTGCTGCGGGCGCGTGCGAGTGTGAAAGGGCTCAGAACGGACAACGGAGAGAACCGGGGAAACCCAAACGGATGCAAGTTTTGAAAAACATGCAGATGAAATGCAGATGATGACATGGCAAAATGCAACACGCAAGCAAATGACATGGCAACAACCATGAATAACTGAAAGACACCTGGCGCATCGAATCTGGGGTGTTACATGATAACCTTTTTTGCATGCAGCAGGGACTCGTCAAGTCGGGCAGTTGCCGAGGCAGCGTGGGGAGGCGGAGATGCCCACGTCCAATCAATCGCCACGCGTCGAGCGGGGCCGCAGGCTGTTGGGGCCCGCGGCGCTCCGCACTTGCCCTTTGGCTTCGCCTCGAAGCCAAGTCCGAGCGCGCCTTGGGCCCGGGGGCTACTGTCGGCATTCTAGGAACGGGGGTCCCCAGACTTGCCTGCCTGCGGCCCACGACGTGGCTCCACAAGCGGGCCCGTATGGCCCATCTTCACCAGAAAGTACTCAAGACCCTCGCGAGGGGCCAAGCCTCGCGAGGCGGACGACACAAGACCTCCTCAGGGGCGGCCTCACCAGGCTGGCTCGCGAGGGGTGGAGAGATCAAGGCAAGGGGTACCTCGCGAGGTTTCCCATGACGTAAGCCATGAGGATCAAGGCCAGGCGGGCGCCAGCGATCGCAGCATCCTCGTTTCCCCTTTGGTGCTAAGGAGGCAAGCGCATGCAAAGAGTACCGAGGCATCAGGCAAAGGTTTCCATATCGGTGCAACGAGACCAAGACCAGCAGGACGACAGGATGGAGGTCACCGTGGAGCCCAAGACGGCGTCACCACCAGACCCTTTGGCAGGCGAAGACCACCTTTAGTCAGGATAGCTTGTACTAGGTGTCCCCCTTCAAACTGGCCGTTGTGGCATCCCTTCCCGCTCAATATTTGGGAAGAGGACCAGGGCCTCTATAAATAGGACTAGCCACCTCCATAGCAGGGGATCGAAACCTTCACCAGCTCACCAAGCACAAGAACAACCCACCTCAGGAGGCTTTTCTTCCCTTGTACTGTTCATCATCAGCCTCCAAGGCAATCCACCACCACCACACTGGAGTAGGGTATTACACCACATCGGTGGCCCGAACCAGTATAAATCTTGTGTCCTTTGTGTTGTGAGTTTGTTGAGTTTAGCCCTAGAGATCGCGGTGAGGGTGAGGGCGTGATTAGGTAGGGGGAGATCTTCGCGCGCACCCCAGTGTTCGAACCTCAAGGGTTTTGCCGGAACCCGAAATCCGATAAGTGATACGTCTCCGTCGTATCTATAATTTTTGATTGTTCCATGCCAATATTATACAACTTTCCTATACTTTTGGCAACTTTTTATACTATTTTTGGGACTAACATATTGATCCAGTGCCCAGTGCCAGTTCCTGTTTGTTGCATGTTTTTTGTTTCGCAGAAAATCCATATCAAACGGAGTCCAAACGGGATAAAACCTGACAGAGATTTTTTTTGGAATATATGTGATTTTTGGGAAGAAGAATCAACGCGATAGGATGCCCGAGGGGGCCACGAGGCAGGGGGCGCGCCCTGGACCCTTGTGGCCACCCCATAAGGCGGTTGGAGACCTTCTTTCGTCGCAAGAAAGCTAATTTCCGGATAGAGATCGTGTCCAAAATTCTGCCCAATCGGAGTTACGGATCTCGTTATAAAAGAAACGGTGAAAGGCCAGATACGAGAACGCAGAAACTCAGAGAGACAGAGAGACAGATCCAATCTCGAAGGGGCTCTCGCCCCTCCCACGCTGTCGGTGTCAAAACCGGCGGATCTCGGGTAGGGGGTCCCGAACTGTGCGTCTAAGGCGGATGGTAACATGAGGCGGGGGACACGATGTTTACCCAGGTTCGGGCCCTCTCGATGGAGGTAATACCCTACTTCTTGCTTGATTGATCTTGATGATATGAGTATTAGGAGAGTTGATCTACCACGAGATCGTAGAGGCTAAACCCTAGAAGCTAGCCTATGGTATCATTGTTCTTGTCCTATGGACTAAACCCTCCGGTTTATATAGACACCGGAGGGGGCTAGGGTTACACAGAGTCGGTTACAAGGGGGGAGATCTACATATCTGTATTGCCAAGCTTGCCTTCCACGCCAAGGAGAGTCCCACCCGGACACGGGACGAAGTCTTCAATCTTGTATCTTCATAGTCTAACAGTCCGGCCAAAGGATATAGTCCGGTTGTCCGAGGACCCCCTAATCTAGGACTCCCTCAGTAGCCCCCGAACCAGGCTTCAATGACGATGAGTCCGGCGCACAGATTGTCTTCGGCATTGCAAGGCGGGTTCTTCTCCAAGTCCTGAGTACCTGTCGAGTAGTGTCCGGCTTCCCATGAATGTTGCACTCCTCGGCTTCTGCGCCTAATAATGGCTATCCTCCACGTGTCGAGCGAATGCGAGAAGTCGGGGCATTTTTGCACTTGCCACCCTAACCATGTGAGTAAATCGTCTATTTAAGGGACGGGGGATCCTCAGATCCAGATCACACCATCCTCCCTCAGCGAGTATCCATCGGAGCGCGCCCGGAAAAAATCCATCCTATCATGGCCGGTCGTCGCAGCTCCTCCTCTCGCTCCCGTAGCCCTAAGCCAGGCAACTGGAAGAAGTGTTCCGTATCCCACAGACAGTTAGTAGATTTACAAACCCAGGGGTTTCTTCCTCCTGCATATATGGTCCCCGTCCGAGCTGGACTAGCCACTTACAATGGCGGGGAACAAGCGGAGAGCTTTCCCAACCCATCCATGAGGGAGCGGGTATGCCTTGTCCCGTACTTGTTAAGGGGACTTGGATTTCCAATCCATCCGTTCCTCCGCGGGCTCCTGGAGTTCTACGGCCTCCAACTGCATAATTTTACTCCTGCCTCCATATTACAAATCGCATGCTATGTCGCCCTTTGCGAGCTGTTTTTGGGCTGTGAAGCTCATTTCGAGCTATGGAAGAGGTTGTTCTGCCTCGTACCCCGTACACAAGAGGGGTCGATATATCAAGTGGGCGGAGCCGAGATATGGCGCATCGCCAGGACCGGATATCTGTTCGGTACTCCGAAGAAGACATCCGAAGATTGGCCTTCGGAGTGGTTTTATATGGAGGACGTCCCCCTTCCGGACCCTGTTCGGATGGGCCTTCCTGAGTTTAATGATGCCCCTCTGAAGAAATGCCGCAGCTGGCGCCCTCGGAGCCCCCAGGAGGAAGATAACAGAGAGGTCCTTTACCTGATGGGCCGGATACAAACGCTGGCCAAATCAGGATTGACAATAGTCGAGGTTATGTCAATATGTATAATGCGGCGGGTGCAGCCACTTCAATATCGGGGACAACCCATGTGGCACTTCAATGGAGAAGACGATGCCACCCGCTGCGGTCGTAAAGGTCCGGACTCCATCGCTGCCCTAGCGAAAATACTGTCCGATTTATACAAAGGAGAGGAAGAGGAGTTCATCTGTATCAAGCCACGAGATGGATTCTCCATGTACAACCCCCCAAACTGGGTGAGCTGCTACTTTTTACTCCAGACCTTCCCGCATTCTTTGTCATAAATATTTACCTTGCTATTTCATAGTAGGAGCTGCGAAAAGCTGTGAGGGAGGTCCACAGCCCGCCTCCACAACCAGAGGACCCTGACCGGGCCCTCGACCCCGGACTCGAAGAGGATCCGGACACATTTGTGGAGCTGATTGACAGGACGTTCTATCAATTGAGCTGCAATGATGCCATGGTGGCCATCATAGCCGATTATCCTGGACTACTCCCTGCATCGCATGTAAGTAAAGCCGGAGTCCCAACTTCCGAGAAGGATCCATTTTTCTGCACTTCACCTACCGCACACATATGGTGTCTTACAGGGAAGGCCCTCGGGACGCCATGCCGAACCCGCAGTGACTCACCAACAAGGGGCACCGAAGCCGGGTAGGCTTAAAAGGAAGGCGGTCAGGACTGAGACGTCGTCGCGGAGGTATGAAACAGAATCCCGCTCCGTGGTTGTCGTCTTTTTAAAATATAATAACGTCCATGTTTCCTAGCAGGAAAAACGCTCGCCGGACTATATCCGGAGAGGTTGCCGGCCACGCCTCCATCAGCCAGGCTCCAGAGCCGGACCTAGAGGCGGACGCTAACATGGGGCCAACACCGTATGTTCCTCCTACAGAGGATGCAGATAGGCTGTCTGCTACGAATTCCGAAGTGGAGAGTGCCATGAATCACAGGCGCCGCTGGGCCGTACTCCGCGACGCTTGTTTCTCCCAAGAGGCGTTCGACGCCTTTAACTCAGGAGATGCGTACATCCGAGCTGCTCAAAATGGTCTTGCCAAAGCCATGGACCAGTATGTAAAGGATATACGGGTAAGAAAATCTAATAATTATGTATATCAGTAGCCCCTGAGACTTGAAACAGTTGGCACAACTGATTTAAGGATCATTGTTTGCATAGGTTCTTACGGAGAAGAATACCCAGTTGTCTCAAGAGCTGGAGGAGTGCAAAGCCCAGCTTCAGGCCGCAATTGCCGCAGTAAAGGAGTCCAAGAAGGCCCCATCTGGTAACACTTATTTGCAAAGAATGACAGGTACCAGGTAGTATGCGGCATGCATGCAAATCTAACAATAGATTCTGCACATGACTCTGGAGTGAATCCGGAGGTCGTGATAGGGGATGAGCCGCGTGCTCAACGACAGCTAAAGGCTGGCGAGCGCGTGCTTACACGGGTTAGGCGGGAGAAAAACGATCTCCGAGACGCCAATATCCAGCTGGGCGTGGAACTGAAAGATGTTCGAGCCCAGCTTGCTGACTCCGTAAAGGAGAATAAGAGGCTTCGACGCGGCATTTTCAGTAAGTGCTTGAACAAACTTTTAAAGAGTTCGGCGAAGAACCCGGCTAACAGAGTTATGTCTGCAGGTATGCTGACGGGTCGTCCCATGGAGGAGATGCCCGGGTCTGCGGGCGATCTTCTGCCAGAGCTCTCACAACTGCACGAACAAGTTCGGCAGGTGATGCAGGGCATTGCCCAAGCCTTGTGGCCATCCGCCTCCCCGCCAGGAGGCATGGGGGAGCTTATAGAGAAGCTCAAGGGAGCGCGGCGGCGCTTCCGATTATGGAAGATATCAGCCTGCCGACAAGTTGCGAGGGAAGCCTGGGCCATGGTGAAGACGCGATATACCAAGGCTGACCCGAACCACATGACCGAGGTCGGACCTGTGGGGCCCGATGGGAAAGAGATCCCCATCAGTTTGGTGTATGACCAGGTAGAATTAGCCGCAAAGTATTACCAACGGGATTGTAGGCTAGACAGCCTGTTGGATGGTATAGAAGAAGAATTTAGTCAGTCTAAGTGACTGTGTACTTCAAGTGACATGTATTGTCCCTAGCCGGATTGTAAATCATTTGTCATGGCGGACCTTTTCGCTTCGACCTCTGGACCCGACAGTCCGAAGTGTATCCGAATACCCGCTCAGTTATGAAAAAACCGGGGTACGCGTGGAAACCAGGCGTAGGGGTCATAAGTGCTTGAACAGACAAGTACCCAACTAGCTATGTTATATTACATGGATAGTAAGAAACATCTTCCAGGGAGAATAGTTCCGTTAAGGGTTCCTTTCCCTAGGTACGCATGCCCTAATGTGCATGTCCGAGCTGCGAAAAGAGACGCAGGATATAAACATCTGGGGGCATGTATTACAATAAATAAGGGTCATCTTTTGTTCACCGACCGAGTATTCCCTTAAGAACGCTAGCTTTCGGCTTCACCCAGTCTGAGGTACACATCCGGCTGACCCGGCAGTAACAATCGCAGAGGTGCTCCCCTTGTGCCCTAGCCGAATTAACGGGAACGTAGGGCATAAACACAAGAGCCAGGCAACCCAGCTTGGCCAAAACTTAAGTCATATCGATGCATATAATGGCGAAAAAAGGTACATGTGGAAGAATAACACATGTGTGGGGCATAGAGCCCGGAAAATAGTTATATTAAGCTTCTGTATAAGAGCCCCCAGGTATAATGAGCGCGGCTAGCGCGTCAAGATTGTGTAGTCAAGACACATTTTAGCCTTTTAAGGCCTTGAAGAAAAAGGGGAGAAAGAAAGAAATAAAAGACAGATAACGGATATATAAAAAATTGACAGAGGTAAGGAGACGAACATAGAGTCCGGCACTAGGCGTAGAACCTTCGGAGTCTGGCTGCGTTCCATGGGTTTGGCTCGAGTCGATTGTCCGATGCATCCCGCAGACGATACGCTCCATCGGTCAGAACTTGGTCGATAACGAAGGGACCTTCCCATTTGGGCTTGAGCTTGTTCTTTTTCTTCTCCGGTGGGCGTAGAACAAGTTCGCCGACGTTATAAGTTTTGGCCCGTACTTCTCTGCTTTGATACCGTCAAGCCTGTTGCTGATAAAATGCGGAACGGGCTTTTGCCACGTCACGCTCCTCCTCCAAGGCGTCCAAACTGTCCTGCCGATCAAGCTCGGCTTCTTTCTCTTCATACATGCGCACTCGAGGTGAGTCATGAATTATGTCGCAGGGCAGTACCGCCTCTGCGCCATACACCATAAAAAACGGTGTGTATCTGGTAGTGCGATTCGGCGTGGTCCGCAGCCCCCATAGTACGGAGTCGAGCTCCTCTACCCAGTTCGTGTCTGATTCCTTTAAGGATCGCACTAATCTGGGTTTAATGCCGCTCATAATAAGACCGTTTGCTCGCTCGACTTGACCGTTAGTTTGCGGGTGATAGACAGAAGCATAATCGAGCTTAATGCCCATGTTGCTGCACCAAATTTTTACCTCGTCGGCTGTAAAGTTCGAGCCGTTATCGGTGATGATGCTATGGGGGACGCCGTAACGGTGTACAACCCCGGATATGAAGTCTATCAATGGTCCGGACTCGGCTGTTTTAACTGGTTTGGCTTCTATCCATTTGGTGAATTTATCCACCATGACCAATAAGTATTTTTTCTTATGGCTTCCCCCTTTGAGGGGTCCGACCATATCAAGCCCCCAGACCGCAAAGGGCTAAGTGATGGGGATTGTTTGGAGAGCGGTAGGCAGCATATTGCTTTGATTTGCAAAAAGCTAGCAACCGACGCATCGTTGAACGTGATCCTGTGCGTCTGCTCGGGCCGTCGACCAGTAAAAACCTATACGGAAGGCCTTGCTTACCAGGGCCCGGGCTGCGGCATGGTGGCCGCCAAGTCCAGCATGAATTTCTGCCAAAAGTTGTCGTCCTTCCTCTTCGGGGATGCACCTTTGAAGGACTCCGGTAGCGCTTTTCTTATAAAGCTCTCCCTCATGGACCTTGTAGGCTTTAGACCGTCGCACAATGCAACGTGCCTCGTTTGAGTCCTCAGGTAGTTTCTGCCTAGTTAGGTAGGCCAAGAAGGGTTCTGTCCACGGGGCGATGACAGCCATAATCACGTGGGCGGAAGGTGTTATTTCGGTGGTAGAGCCTCCGATTACGTCAGGGTGTTCGGGATCTGGCGTTGTGTCCGGGTCCGGACTATTATTTCCGATCTCTCCTTCCCATACCACAGATGGCTTAAACAGCCTTTCCAAGAAGATATTAGGTGGGACCGGGTCGCGCTTAGCACCGATGCGGGCAAGGATATCTGTCGCCTGATTGTTTTCCCGGGCCACATAGTGGAATTCAAGCCCCTCGAACCGAGCTGACATTTTGAGGACGGCGTTGCGATAAGCCGCCATTTTTGGATCCTTGGCGTCGAAGTCTCCATTTATTTGAGATATTGCGAGGTTCGAATCCCCACACACCTCTAGGCATTGAATGCCCATGGAGACTGCCATCCGGAGACCGTGTAACAGGGCCTCGTACTCTGCTGCGTTGTTGGAGTCTGTGTATAGTATTTGGAGTACGTACTGGACTGTATCTCCGGTGGGGGATGTCAGGACGACACCAGCCCCCAGACCCGCCAGCATTTTAGAGCCGTCAAAGTGCATGATCCAATTGCAGTACGCGCCATACTCTTTAGGGAGTCCGGCTTCTATCCATTCGGCAACAAAATCAGCCAATACTTGTGACTTAATGGCTCGCCGTGGTTTATATATTACGTCGAATGGGAGGGGCTCAATAGCCCATTTAGCAATCCGGCCCGTGGCATCGCGGTTGTTTGTTATGTCGTTGAGTGGTACTTCAGAGGCCACCGTGATTGAACACTCTTGAAAGTAGTGTCGTAGTTTCCGGGATGCCATGAAGACCGTGTATGCTATCTTTTGATAATGTGGGTACCGTGATTTGCATGGAGTGAGGACAGTGGATACATAGTATACCGGCTTTTGAAGTAGGAACTTATGTCCGTCCGTCTCTCGTTCTACGACGAGCACAGCGCTTACAACTTGGTGAGTTGCCGCTATATATAACAGCATTGGTTCGCCGACATTTGGCGCGGCCAAGATTGGGTTGGTGGCCAGGATGGCTTTTATTTCTTCCAATCCGGCCGTGGACACATCCGTCCACTCGAAGTGTTCGGTGCGCCGAAGAAGGCGATAAAGGGGTAGTGCCTTTTCTCCTAATCGCGAGATAAAGCGGCTTAAGGCAGCCATGCATCCAGTTAGTTTCTGGATTTGCTTGAGGTCTGTTGGGATAGCCAACTGTGACAGAGCTCGGATTTTAGCTGGGTTTGCTTCAATTCCTCTATTAGAGACGATGAAGCCTAAGAGCTTTCCGGCGGGCACGCCAAAGACTCATTTTTTCAGATTGAGCTTGATGTCGTATGTTCGGAGATTGTCGAACGTGAGCCTCAAGTCATCTATTAAGGATTCGACGTGTCTGGTTTTAATGACCATATCGTCTATGTATGCCTCCACTGTTTTGCCGATCTATGTCTCCAAGCATGTCTGAATCATGCGTTGATAGGTTGCACCGGCGTTTTTGAGCCCAAAAGGCTTGGTGTTGAAACAGAAGGGGCCGTATGGAGTGATAAATGTCGTTGCGGCTTGATCGGACTCCGCCATCTTAATTTGATGGTATCCGGAGTATGCGTCGAGGAAACACAATGAGTCGTGTCCTGCGGTAGCGTCGATAATTTGATCGATGCGAGGGAGGGGGAAGGGATCCTTGGGGCAAGCCTTGTTAAGGTCCTTGAAGTCGACACATAGGCGCCAGGATTTGTCCTTCTTTGGTACCATCACCAGGTTTGCTAGCCAGTCCGGATGTTTTATTTCTCGGATGAATTTGGCCTTCTTTCCAGTAACTTGGCTAGCTCTTCTCCCATGGCTTGCCGCTTAGGTTCAGAGAAACGCCGAAGAGTCTACTTGACCGGCTTGAACCCCTTTAGAATGTTAAGGCTATGCTCGGCCAGCCTCCGTGGGATTCCTGGCATGTCTGAAGGATGCCAGGCGAAGATGTCCCAATTTTTGCGCAAGAACTTCCGTAGTGCGGCATCTACTGTGGGGTTTAATTGTGCCCCGATGGATGCTGTTTTGGTAGGGTCCGTTGGGTGGACTTGGAATTTGACTATTTCATCCGCTGGTTTAAAAGAGGTGGATTTGGGTCTTTTGTCGAGTATCATGTCGTCCATGTCCACTGTGGAGCGCAGCGCCGTCAGTTCTTCGGCCGCGAGGGCTTCGGATAACGCCTCGAGGGCTAGTGCGGCGGTTTTATTTTCGGCTCGGAGTGCTATGTCCGGATCACTAGCTAGAGTGATGATTCCATTGGGCCCAGGCATTTTGAGCTTCATGTACCCGTAATGGGGTATAGCTTGGAAGATTGTGAATGCCTCCCGCCCTAAAAGGGCGTGGTATCCGCTACTGAACGGGACCACTTGGAATGTGATTTCTTCGGACCTATAATTCTCCGGCGTGCCGAATACCACGTCTAGCGTGATTTTTCCTGCACATCGTGCCTCCCGACTAGGGATGATTCCTCTGAAGGTCGTGCTGCTTTGCTCAATGCGGCTCCTGTCTATTTACATTTTGCTAAGAGTTTCTTCATAGATGAGGTTTAATCCGCTGCCGCCGTCCATGAGCACTTTAGTAAGCCGGAAGTCGTCCACAATTGGACTAAGGACCAAGGCGGCTGGTGCTCGGGCTATTCGGAATTTGGGTTCGTCATTGGCATTGAAGGTGATAGTCATATCACTCCATGGATTTATTGCTGCCACGTGGTAGACCTCAGCAAGGCTGCGGAGTGCTCGCTTACGCCTATTATTCGAGGCGAAGGTCTCGAAGACTGTCAGTACTGTATTGCTGTTTTCTGTGGGATGGTGCTCTGCGGTATTGTTGACGAGGAGATCCTCACCGCTCTTGGCCACCTGCCGGAGTACCCAACATGCTCTAAGGCTGTGTGTTGGCATGGTATCCGTTGTACTGTGAATTTTGCATGGCCCATTAAGCCATCCCTCCAGTACGGTTCCGCGCCCTGTAGTGGGTTTTTGTTTCTTTGTAACTGGATCGGGTGACTTACGAGAGTACACCCTTTTAGTTCGGACAAGGGGTTTAGTGAGGGCCGGAGGATCCCAGAATTTTGTTTGGGTTTTCCAGGCGCTTTCCATCGCACAGTACTTTCGTACTATGGCCGCCAAGTCAGCGAAGTGTGCTATGTCACGGCGACTTATGGCGTTGAGGATTCCCTTGTCCGTGCAATTATTGCAAAAGAATGAAATTGCGTCTTCCTCGCGACAGTCCTTGACCTTGTTCATTACAAGGAGGAATCTGGCCCAATAGTGGTTACTGTCTCCTCGGGCTCTTGTCTAATGTGGGAAAGATCGCTTATATCTGGGTGGGTGGGTGGATTTAAGTCCGAACCTTGACCCGATCTGAGACCCAGGGGCGGAGGAGTTTCCGATCTTAGAAGTTCGGGCTCCGGGATGTTGCCCAATAGGTCTGGCCCGCTGCCTGATTCTAGGTTCAAGGTTTGGGCCATGTCCTCCCGTAGACGGGTATTCGGCTCGGAGAGCTCGGGAACCCGGACATAGTTCGTCCTCAAGATAGAGGAAGAATAGCCGCATTGCTCCTCCACCACCGCTATTTGATGGGTGACCGGCAGGGAGTTAATCTCCCTTTGGTCGGGTTTAAGCCCGATCTGATCATAGTCCGTAGCGACTCCCAAGGCGGCGATGCGATCCAAGAGTTCGTTCAAGGAAGAGAGCTCCATTGGATCCAACTGCTCGGCGAATTCCGAGCCGACGTGGAGGCTGTTTTTGATGACCCGAGAAGTCATCGTCGGCGCAGCGGCCGAACGGGCAGTCATGACGAAACCGCCTAGTCGGAGAGTTTGGCCTACAGCCAGGGCTCCCCCAGAGGTGATGTTGTCCTTGACAACGAGACGAGCCATCCAGCCTTATGATGACAGCATAGTGGAACTCTCAATGAAAGCACCAATGTTGGTGTCAAAACCGGCGGATGTCGGGTAGGGGGTCCCGAATTGTGCGTCTAAGGTAGATGGTAACAGGAGGCGGGGGACACGATGTTTACCCAGGTTCGGGCCCTCCCAATGGAGGTAATACCCTACTTCCTGCTTGACTGATCTTGATGATATGAGTATTACAAGAGTTGATCTACCACGAGATCGTAGAGGCTAAACCCTAGAAGCTAGCCTATGGTATCATTGTTCTTGTCCTACGGACTAAACCCTCCGGTTTATATAGACACCGGAGGGGGCTAGGGTTACACAGAGTCGGTTACAAGGGAGGAGATCTACATATCCGTATTGCCAAGCTTGCCTTCCACGCCAAGGAGAGTCCCACCCGTACACGGGACGAAGTCTTCAATCTTGTATCTTCATAGTCCAACAGTCCGGCCAAAGGATATAGTCCGGCTGTCCGAGGACCCCCTAATCCAGGACTCCCTCACACGCCATGGAGACCATGGAGCAGAGGGGAAACCCTTCTCCCATCTAGGGAGAAGGTCAAGGAAGAAGAAGAAGGAGGGGGGCTCTCTCCCCCTCGTTTCCGTTGGCGCCGGAGTGCCACCGGCCGGGGCCATCATCATCACCGCAATCTACACCAACACCTCCGCCATCTTCACCAACATCTCCATCACCTTCCCCCATCTATCTATAGCGGTCCACTCTCCCGCAACCCGCTGTACCCTCTACTTGAACATGGTGCTTTATGCTTCATATTATTATCCAATGATGTGTTGCCATCCTATGATGTCTGAGTAGATTTTCGTTGTCCTATCGGTGGTTGATGAATTGCTATGATTGATTTAATTTTCTTGTGGTTATGTTGCTGTCCTTTGGTGCCCATCATATGAGCGCACGCGTGGATCACACCATAGGGTTAGTTGTATGTTGATAGGACTATGTATTGGAGGGCAAGAGTGACAGAAGCTTCAACCTAGCATAGAAATTGATGCATACGCGATTGAAGGGGGACCAATCTATCTTAATGCTATGGTTGGGTTTTACCTTAATGAACGTTAGTAGTTGCGGATGCTTGCTAATAGTTCCAATCATAAGTGCATAGAATTCCAAGTCAGGGATGACATGCTAGCGGTGGCCTCTCCCACATAAAACTTGCTATCGGTCTAGTAACGTAGTCAATTGCTTAGGGACAATTTCGCAACTCCTACCACCACTTTTACACACTCGCTATACTAACTCTATTGTGTCTTTATCTAAACAGACCCTAGCTTTTATTTACGTGCTCTTTACTATCTTGCAAACCTATCCAACAACACCTACAAAGTACTTCTAGTTTCATACTTGTTCTAGGTAAAGCGAATGCTAAGCGTGCGTAGAGTTGTATCGGTGGTTGATAGAACTTGAGGGAATATTTGTTCTACCTTTAGCTCCTCGTTGGGTTCGACACTCTTACTTATCGAAAGAAGCTGCAATTGATCCCCTATACTTGTGGGTTATCAAGACCTTTTTCTACCGTTGTTGCCGGGGAGTTATAGCGTGGGGTGAATATTCTCGTGTGTGCTTGTTTGCTTTATCACTAAGTAATTTTTATTTGTTGTCCTAAGTTGTTCTTTATCTTTAGTTATGGATATGAAACACGAAATACCAAAATAATTAGGTGTACTTGCTACTCATGGAGATGGGGAACCTCCTAAAACCCTCGATGATCATTATGTGAAAAATATTATGTACCACTTTGATAATCCTGAGAAAACCTCATTCAATTATGTAATGGGAGACACGTTGGACCAACATGAATACTTTAGGGATTATCGCTTGATTCAAAAAGGGAAACTATTATGGGATCAAATTTATATGTTGAAGTGGTATGCTCGGCAAGTATGCTTGAGATATGATTATACTTGTTGCTCTAGGATGAAGGCTCCACACCTTCCCTTTTCATGCAAATGTAATGATAATGAAACCTTGGCTTCTTATGCTAGAGGTATATATGATTACTATGATGTGGAACAAATAGAAGAATTTGTTGCTTTTATGGGTGCTTATGAAATTGAATCTATGTTCAAAGAGTTTGAAAATCTTTATGATGTTGTTTATAGACCTGAAAATTTAGCTATCCTTAAATATTGCTATGCCAAATATGAATACAATTCCGATATTGATGCATTTATTGAGAAAGTCTCCGCTGTCCAAGAAGAGACTAATATTTTGCAGGAATCTATGGAAGAAGAAATCGATGAAACTATGAGCTCATTGGATGAAAAAGATGAGGAGGAGAGCGAAGAACAAAAGGAGGAAGAGCCGATTAGCTACCCGTGCCCACCTTCTAATGAGAGTAACTCTTCAACTCATACATTGTTTAATTTCCCTTCGTGCTTACCGAAGGATGATTTCTATGATGATTGTTATGATCCCGTTGATTCTTTTGAAATATCCCTTTTTGATGATGCTTGCTATGCTTGTGGCCAAGATGCCAATATGAATTATGCTTATGGAGATGAACTTGCTATAGTTCCTTATGTTAAACATGAAATTGTTGCTACTGCACCCACGCATGATAGTCCTATTATCTTTTTGAATTCTTCAAACTACACTATATCGGAGAAGTTTGTGCTTATTAAGGATTATATTGATGGGTTGCGTTTTACTTCTACACATGATGATTTTGACAGATATAATATGCATGTGCTTGCTGCTCCTACTTGCAATTATTATGAGAGAGGAACTACATCTCCGCCTCTCCATGTTTCCAACACGAAAAAATTGCAAGAAACTGTTTATACTATGAATTGGCCTTTACTACGTGTGCATGAATTGTTCTTTTATGACATGCCAATGCATAGGAAGAGAGTTAGACTTTGTCATTGCTTGATATATGTTGTTTTGTGCTCACTACTAAATGCCAAATCATTGCTAATTAAAATTGGCTTTGATATACCTTGGGATCCGGGTGGATTCACTACTTGAGCACTATATGCCTAGCTTAATGGCTTAAGCGCTGCCAGGGAGACAACCCAGAAGTTTTAGAGAGTCATTTATTTCTGTTGTGTGCTTTTATATAGTTTAAAAACAAAAAATAAAGAGGGGAACCCAAAACTTTTCAAAAAGAAAAGTGAAAGTGAGATAGACGAGCATTGTGAAAGTGGGGGGCGTCCTTGAACTTTGTTCATGCCCATGGAAACTTTGTGAATCTTAATTAAAGAAACTTTTCAACAAAAATAATTATCCCCTTGTACAATTCCATTGTATTATAAAAATAATGTGCCAAGGTTTGCCTTTAGGATGTTTACAATGCTTGTTGGTTTGTGCGGTGCAGGACAGAAACTTTGGCTGTAGTGCGCGATTTTAAATTTTTCACTGGAACGTCAAATGGTTCTGAAACTTTTTGCACTGTCTTTCTATACAACTTATTTATTTTTCCTAATTTTTGCAGAATTTCTCAAGTATCATAAGTATGGTGAATGTTCAGATTATTACAGACTGTTCTGTTTTAAACAGATTCTGTTTTTGATGCATAGTTTGCTTGTTTTGATGAAACTATCGATTTATATCAGTGGATTAAGCCATGAAAAAGTTATATTACAGTAGCTACAATGCCAAAACAAAATATGAATTGGTTTGCAACAGTACTTAGAGTAGTGATTTGCTTTATTATACTAACGGATCTTACCGAGTTTTCTATTGAAGTTTTGTGTGGATGAAGTGTTCGATGATCGAGAGGGTCTCGATGTGAGGAGAAGAAGGATAGGCAAGAGCTCAAGCTTGGGGATGCCCAAGGAACCCCAAGTAAATATTCAAGGAGACTCAAGCTTCTAAGCTTGGGGATGCCCCGGAAGGCATCCCCTCTTTCTTCAACAAGTATTGGTATGTTTTCGGATTCGTTTCATTCATGTGATATGTGTAGATCTTGGAGCGTCTTTTGCATTTAGTTTTCATTTTTCTTTTATGCGCCATGCTGGTATGAGATAGTCCTTGGTTGATTTATAGAATTCTCATTGCACTTCACTTACATTCTTTGATTATGGCTTTATAGAATGCTTCATGTGCTTCACTTATATCATTTGAAGTTTGGATTGCCTGTTTCTCTTCACATAGAAAACCGCCATTTGTAGAATGCTCTTTTGCTTCACTTATATTTGTTAGAGCGTGGGCATATATTTTGTAGAAAGAATTAAACTCTCTTGCTTCACTTATATCTATTGAGAGATGACAGGAACTGGTCATTCACATGGTTAGTCATAAAATCCTACATAAAACTTGTAGATCACTGAATATGATATGTTTGATTCCTTGCAATAGTTTTGCGATATAAAGATGGTGCTATTAGAGTCATGCTAGTGGGTAGTTGTGGATTAGTAGAAATACGTGTGTTGAGGTTTGTGATTCCCGTAGCATGCACGTATGGTGAACCGTTATGTAACGAAGTCGGAGCATGATTTATTTATTGATTGTCTTCCTTATGAGTGGCGGTCGGGGACGAGCAATGATCTTTTCCTACCAATCTATCCCCCTAGGGGCATGCGTAGTAGTACTTTGCTTCAAGGGCTAATAAACTTTTGCAATAAGTATATGAGTTCTTTATGACTAATGTGAGTCCATGGATTATACGCACTCTCACCCTTCCATCATTGCTAGCCTCTTCGGTACCGTGCATTGCCCTTTCTCACCTCGAGAGTTGGTGCAAACTTTGCCGGTGCATCCAAACCCCGTGATACGATACGCTCTATCACACATAAACCTCCTTATATCTTCCTCAAAACAGCCACCATACCTACCTATCATGGCATTCCCGTAGCCATTCCGAGATATATTGCCATGCAACTTCCATCATCATCATATACATGACTTGAGAATTTATTGTCATATTGCTTTGCATGATCGTAAGATAGCTAGCATGATGTTTTCATGGCTTGTCCATTTTTTGATGTCATTGCTATGCTAGATCATTGCACATCTCGGTACACCGCCGGAGGCATTCATATAGAGTCATATCTTTGTTCTAGTATCGAGTTATAATATTGAGTTGTAAGTAAATAAAAGTGTGATGATCATCATTATTAGAGCATTGCCCCCAAAAAAAGAGAGGCCAAAGAAGCCTAAATAAAAAAAGGGGGCAATGTTACTATCCTTTTACCACACTTGTGCTTCAAAGTAGCACCATGTTCTTCATATAGAGAGTCTCTTGAGTTATCACTTTCATATACTAGTGGGAATTTTCATTATAGAACTTGACTTGTATATTCCAACGATGGGCTTCCTCAAATGCCCTAGGTCTTCATGAGAAAGCAAGTTGGATGCACACCCACTTAGTTTCAGTTTGAGCTTTCATATACTTATAGCTCTAGTGCATCCATTGCATGGCAATCCCTACTCCTCACAATGACATCAATTGATGGGCATCTCCATAGCCCGTTGATTAGCCGCGTCAATGTGAGACTTTCTCCTTTTTTGTCTTCTCCACACAACCTCCACCATCATATTCTATTCCACCTATAGTGTTATGTCCATGGCTCACGCTCATGTATTGTGTGAGGGTTGAAAAAGCTGAAGCGCGTTAAAAAGTATGAACCGATTGCTCGGCTTGTCATTGGGGTTGTGCATGATTTGAATGCTTTGTGTGGTGAAGATGGAGCATAGCCAGACTATATGATTTTGTAGGGATAACTTTCTTTGGCCATGTTGTTTTGAAAAGACATGATTGCTTTATTAGTAGGCTTTAAATATTATTGTTTTGATGTCAAAAGATAGACTATTGATTTGAATCACTCATGTCTTAATATTCATGCCATGATTAGATTATGTGATCAAGATTATGCTAGGTAGCATTCCACATCAAAAATTATCTTTTTTATCATTTACCTACTCGAGGACGAGCAGGAATTAAGCTTGGGGATGCTGATACGTCTCCGTCGTATCTATAATTTTTGATTGTTCCATGCCAATATTATACAAATTTCATATACTTTTGGCAACTTTTTATACTATTTTTGGGACTAACATATTGATCCAGTGCCCAGTGCCAGTTCATGTTTGTTGCATGTTTTTTGTTTTGTGGAAAATCCATATCAAACAGAGTCCAAACGGGATAAAAACTGACGGAGATTTTTTTTGGAATATATGTGATTTTTGGGAAGAAGAATCAACGCGATACGATGCCTGAGGGGGCCACGAGGCAGGGGGCGCCCCCCAGGGGGGCAGGCGCGCCCTGGACCCTCGTGGCCACCCTGTAAGGCGGTTGGAGCCCTTCTTTCGCCGCAAGAAAGCTAATTTCCGGATAGAGATCGTGTCCAAAATTCAGCCCAATCGGAGTTACGGATCTCAGGTTATAAAAGAAATGGTGAAAGGCCAGATACGAGAAAGCAGAAATAGAGAGAGACAGAGAGACAGATCCAATCTCGGAGGGGCTCTCGCCCCTCCCACGCCATGGAGACCATGGAGCAGAGGGGAAACCCTTCTCCCATCTAGGGAGAAGGTCAAGGAATAAGAAGAAGGAGGGGGCTCTCTCCCCCTCGCTTCCGGTGGCGCCGGAGTGCCACCGGCCGGGGCCATCATCATCACCGCAATCTACACCAACACCTCCGCCATCTTCACCAACATCTCCATCACCTTCCCCCATCTATCTACAGCGGTCCACTCTCCCGCAACCCGCTATACCCTCTACTTGAACATGGTGCTTTATGCTTCATATTATTATCCAATGATGTGTTGACATCCTATGATGTCTGAGTAGATTTTCGTTGTCCTATCGGTGGTTGATGAATTGCTATGATTGATTTAATTTTCTTGTGGTTATGTTGCTGTCCTTTGGTGCCCATCATATGAGCGCATGCGTGGATCACACATAGGGTTAGTTGTATGTTGATAGGACTATGTATTGGAGGGCAAGAGTGACAGAAGCTTCAACCTAGCATAGAAATGGATGCATACGGGATTGAAGGGGGACCAATCTATCTTAATGTTATGGTTGGGTTTTACCTTAATGAATGTTAGTAGTTGCGGATGCTTGCTAATAGTTCCACTCATAAGTGCATAGAATTCCAAGTCAGGGATGACATGCTAGCAGTGGCCTCTCCCACATAAAACTTGCTATTGGTCTAGTAACGTAGTCAATTGCTTAGGGACAATTTCGCAACTCCTACCACCACTTCTCCACACTCGCTATACTAACTCTATTGTGTCTTTATCTAAACAGACCCTAGCTTTTATTTACGTACTCTTTACTATCTTGCAAACCTATCCAACAACACCTACAAAGTACTTCTAGTTTCATACTTGTTCTAGGTAAAGCGAACGCTAAGCGTGCGTAGAGTTGTATCGGTGGTCGATAGAACTTGAGGGAATATTTGTTCTACCTTTAGCTCCTCGTTGGGTTTGACACTCTTACTTATCGAAAGAGGCTACATTTGATCCCCTATACTTGTGGGTTATCAACAGGCTCCTCGCCGCAGCCGCTCGCCGCCCGGGCCCCTTGCCGACGCCGCATCGCTAGGGTCGCCCCAGCCCCAGGCGTGACCCATTGCCTGATTCTCTCTGGTCGTCGTCTTCCTCCGTGTTCTTCACTCCGAGGTAGCACCTATCTCTTCTTCCCTCATCCATTGATGCTTCGATCTATGGTGGGGGTTGCTGATTTGGGTCTTCCTCCTCCTCTAGGTCGAGATGCCCAAGACCAAGCACTCTGTGCGCAAGCAGGTCACCGGTGGGCCGTCTCGTATGTCTCGTCGTGGTGGCTCCGATGACTCCCAGGAGAGGGCTCGTCCTCGGAAGTTTGCCGCCCACCCTCACAGCTCTTCTAGCAACTCCTCTTTGGAGGACTCCGACTATGAGGATGAACTCGATGATTTGGAGCAGCCCGAGTTTGTTGTTGTTCGCACCTCCGCTCCCAAGCCAGGAACTCGTCGTTCTCTCTTGAACCTCCTTTACCACTCGGCCACAATGTTAAGCGGTTCAACGAGGTTCCCATTGCTTCATATCTTAAGTTGCATCGAGATGTAGATCAATTTACAGTTGCTCGTGACTCTCAGGACAATCATTTTCGCACTAATGTCCAAGCTGACATTTCATCACTGTCATCATTCCTAAGGGTCTTTCTCTTCATGTGTGCATTGCTTTAGAGCATATTCGTACTCATCCGGAGAAATATGCCAGGGCTATTGAGCTCATTGAGTCGTCCAATCTTGCTGCCCCATTTGCATTTCAACATGACTTTAACCAAGCCGCCATTCATCAATTCTATGCCACATGTTTCTTTGGTCCAAATAAAACTGTTACTTGGATGACCTCCGACACAAAGCTCTCGGCTTCCTATTCTCAATTTGCTGCTGCCCTTGGTTTTCCTGACACCGGGTTCCAAATTCACAATGATGACCCCGAACATAGACCCAAGGGCACTGATGCATGTGTTGATCTTATCAAATCCATAGAAGAACTGACTGTAGAGGAGAAACATAAGGGTTTTAACCAAGTCTCCATTTGGCGTGCTCCTTTCTTCACTATCTATCAATGTGTCATTCGCACCATTTATCCTAAGATGGTGACAAGGGGTCTTGCAGTAGCTACTGCATCGATCTCATGCATCGCCTCTATGCGTCTCCAAAAGGGAAGATCAATGTGCCTCATTTTCTATGGCATGAGATTCGCCTCGCTTCTTTCCAGCACAAGCGGGCCTTTCCTCATGCTCCCTTTCTTCAGGCATTTATCGAGAGTGTGGCTCCGTTTTCTATTGTCCGCACTCATTTGCATGAGCGATGGGTCATTCCCGCACACATGGCCGATGATTATGTTCCCAAGGACTCTTCCTCCTCTGCTCATCCGCGCCGCACTGCTGCTAGCATTCCTCGTTCTACTCCCTCCGGATTTGCACCCTTTGGTCGCCTTGCTCGCTTTCTTGGGAAGGCCCACTCTGCCTTGATGAAGGCTATTACTTTTAACTGCTCTCAAAATCACAATGTTGTCACGCGCCTTATCACCTCCAAAAATGCTCTGAAGGCTCGTCTGAGAGACTCCGGAGTGTTCGATGTGAGTGATGATGACCGTTTTCCTGATGAGCCCCCTTCTGACTTTGGCTTTCCTTCGGGTCATGAGTGGTCTAATTTCTTTGACGAGGTCGGTGGCAGTGGTGCTCATGATGATGATGATGATGAGGCAGGGTTCTGATGATGATGATTTTGTTCTGGTTGCTCCTCTTGGCCCCCTTTTGGGTACTTGATGCCAAGGGGGAGTAGCACTTATCCTTTTAGTACTGTGTAATATGGTGATATTAGTTTGTTAGTTTGTATCGTACCATGAACTATGTTATGTATCGTGCCATGAACCATGTTCTGAATATGCTTTATGATCTATGATATGAGTGAGGCACTTATTATGGTATTATGGGTTCTTGTGTACTTTGAGTGTTTGGCTGAGTTTTGTTTTGGATGCTTCGGTAGTATAAATCTGAGGGGGAGCTCCTCTCATGCTTATTTTAACTATGCACATGGTTAGGGGGAGCTCCACAACAAACTCCTTTGATATTCAAAGTTTTATTACTATTGAGAAGTGCATGTGTGTTGTCATCAACTACCAAAAAGGGGGGATTGAAAGTGCAATCATGCCCTTAATCATATTTTGATGTTGGCGACAACATGCATATATGGGACTAATCATGTTTATCAAGTATATCTCAGGATTATGTCTCAAAGGTCATGTGTGGATCATGACTAGGGACAAATGCATATAACTCAAGATCGGAGATACAAGACATTAGCCTTGGCTTTGTTTACGGTTTGTTCTTGAGTATAGGGATACCGCACTATTAAGAGGGGATCGTTGGATCTAGTGAAAGATTTGCTCAAAACCCACCAACTCCATTTTTTCTCCGGACGTCCGATCCCTCTCAGGTGTCCGGACTTCCGGCTCTCCACTGTCGTCCGGTGTTTCGTCAACAGAACAATATTTACGGATGACCGTGCTTCTCCGGACGTCCGGTCGCAGGATGTCCGTCTCTCTCCGGATGACCGACACCTTCTCAACAGAACGTTATTTATAGATTTCCGGTCATCTCCGGACGTTCGGTCACCGGATGACCGGAAACTCTCAGACGTCTATTGGTTGTGTGCTTATTTGTTGCTTATGGCTCTCCAGCGTCCGGACGACCGATGACTGTCGGACGTCCGGACCTATTTGTGCCATTGGACGTCCTGTCCTGTCCGGACGTCCGACGTCTCCTGTGCACTTGAGTGGCTCAAACGGTTACTTTTCCACTTCCACTATATATAGCCTTCTCCCCCCACGGGAGAAGGTTGACCATTCACTTTGAGCTTTCTAAGAACACATCTCACTCCCTCTCTTGTTTCCCTACATCAAATCCTAGAACCCCAAGGGATTTGGGAACATTTGAGAGAAGTTCTCCAATCAAGTGATAGATCCACTCCTTCCCCTTCTTTGCACCAAAGGAATTTGTGATTTGATCAAGTCTTGAGCTTTTCCCCATCGTTCTTGTTACTCTTGGAGGTTGGAGACTCTTAGGCGGTAGGAATCTTTCGGAGAGGAATCGACCTTTGTGATTACCCCCGGAAAAGTTTGTGAGGGTTTGGAGACCAACCCAAGGTCTACCACTAGTGGTTGAGAAACGCCTCCGTGGTGTTGTCTCAAAGGGAGAATAGGGTGAGCCTTCGTGGCGTTGGTGTGCCTTTGTGGTAACATCCACCTCTCTAACGGTGACGTAGCTTCCCTCCAAGGAAGTGAACATCGGCATACATCCTCGTCTCCCGGAGTTGCGGTTATTCCTAACCCTAACTCTCTACCTGTGGTTACTTGTCTCTTAGCACTTACTTGTATCATATTGTGCTTGCTTACTTACATACTTGTGTTACTTGCTTAGCTCTTAGTACTACACTTGCAATTGTTAGGCTCACCTTCATATTCCGCATTCTTGCCTAAAATTGCTAAGTCATAATTAAAATTTGTAATTGTACCTATTCACCCCCCCTCTAGGTCCATCTCAATCCTTTCAGTGAGTTTGTGATATAGTGATCTCAACGTGGATTTCACATCTCATGGTATCCCTAGTAAGTTTTTCATTGCAAATTCAAATTTAAAAGATGAACAGTATTGTGGTGAGAAAACTTTGTATGTATCAAGCATATGACCCCACACACACACATGAACACAACAACAATCCAATAAGTATAGTGCATCTATGTTTCCAAACCATGCATGTATGACACGAATTCAAAAATACTCCTTCTGTTCCTAAATATTAGTCTTTTAGAGATTTCAACAAGTGACAACATATGGAGCAAAATGAGTGAATCTACACTCTAAAATATGTCTATATACATCCGTATGTGGCAGTCCATTTGAAATCTCTAAAAAGACTAATATTTAGGAACGAAGGGAGTAAAATGTAAGACATGCATGGTCCTCAATTCAATATTTAAAATGAAGAGGAAACTGAAACATGAATATTAAGTCTAGTACTACAGTACATGCAAATGTTGTGTTTAGGCGGAGCTATGTAGATTGTCGGGGGTTAACCCCTCGACCCTAGATAAAATTGTGAAGCTCTGTTTAGGATTGTATAGATTATATTTGTCCCCACCCTCCCAAACACCGATTGGTTGTGCACCCCCCTCCTCCCCGGGAGAATATCATGTGCCCCCACACCTTAGATGCTATATGCTGATACGAGTTGCTTGGAGCTTGTTGATCTGAGATATAGAAGCTCATAGGATGTCTTAATATTTATAGGAAACCTTAATGAGTTTGAGAATTGCACACAATTTGTACAAAAACTACTCAGACGCCCTTGGATCCCATATCCAACGACCTCGAAGCTCGTATCACCGTAGCATCTAAGATGAAGGAGGACATCATATTCTCCTATATGTAAGAATATCATGTGCTACGACACCTTAGATGCTTTGGTGATACAAGCTCTTCGGAGCCGTTGGATTTGTGACCCAACAACTCCTTGGTGGTTCAAATGTTTTTTGCAGAAAAGCCCCCAAAGAGTTTGCAACTGCTTACAAGCACAAAGACTACTCAGATGCCATTGGATCTCAGATCAAACAACCTCGAAGCTCGTATCACCGTACCATCCAAGCTACGAGAGCACCTTATGTTTTCTCGCACGGGAGAATATGAGGTGCTCCCGCACCATAAATTCTATGGTGATACGAGTTCACGGAGATGCTCACAGTAGGAGGTTTGAATGTTTTTGCAATATACGTCTGAGAGAGTTTGGGAATTGTGCAGAAAGTACAAGTACTACGCATGTGGCATCTGATCACAGATCATACGACCTAGATGCTCGTATCATCGAAGTGGCTAATTAAGCTACGGGGAGCACCTAATATGAGCAACGGGGAGCCGTTGGATCCAAGATGTAGCGGCACACACGAGCATGAATGTTTTATTTGCAAAAAAAACCTTGGAGAGTTTGGAAATTGTGCATAATTACAAAGACTACTACCAAGCCATTGGATCTCAGTTCCAACGATGTAAAAACTCGTATCACCATAGCATCTAAGCTATGGGGTGGATGTGATATTCTATGCCGCTGTCATTTTTGTTTGTAAACTTGCAAAATACGTGTAACTCGTGCTATTACTTGTCTACCCGCGCAAAGTGTTTGTTCAAAAAAACTATCCTACACTGAAATATCGGAACAACACACGGGGGTCCCACTTGTCATTGATGAAATTTGGACCTAAAACTAACAAATCTGAAAGACGAGATTCGAACTGGCAACCTGGACTACAAAGCGTAAGTCGATAGCCTGAAACAACAACGGTTGTTGGCTTTGTCCCATAACTTGATTTTATACAGTATTACGTTGAGTAGAGTAGAGGGAGTGCCTCGTCAACACGTGCATGACCGTTGACTCACTTACTGGTGGGTCCCAGGTCTGCGATCTCTCTCTCCTCTCCATCGTCTAACCTTTAGACACACGGGCACACATGAAGAGCGTGCGCTAGCTTGCCGTGGTGTTATTATAACTAAAAAAGCTTGGAAAGTAGAAGAATTGCCTAGAACAAGAGACGTTGTGGCTGGTCGAGAAGGAGCTAACCACACCTATCCTTCGTGCCACGTTAGCATGATGAAGTTGTGTGGCTAGTGGGGTGTTTTCGACTGACTGGCTGGGTCCTGAGGTCGAACCATAGTACTACGTCTGATACAGTATATTTTTACACGCACATTTTTCCTCCGTGCCGAGACGTGGCACACCCTATCGGACGGTTTCGGGGTCCTCCCGGGTGGTGCACGCATATATTCTTCCTTGCCGAGACGTGGGACGCCCTACCGCGCATTTTCTGGGTCCTCCTCGGTCATAGCGCCGAAGCAAGTAAATGAGTCATCAAATCACGAAAGACCACCTTTCCCGCCGAGTACATCAGTGAAGCACGGTGGCTAGCTAGTTGGGCTAGTGCGACCAATTAGCTAGGCCGCCGCCACATTTGTTTTTTCACCCCTTTTTTATCTCCTTGCCGGCAGGTAAATTTAAATATCCACCGCGGCGTTGCTCTGGTGTTTGGGTGCGGCAGGATTTTTAATTTTTGATTGACGGGAGCAGGCGCGGCAGGATTTTTAATTTTTTGATTGACGGGAGCAGGCGTTACAGCAATTAGTCACGACGACTCCGCCTGTAAAAACCACTGCTCCCTGATGTGAGAAGTCGTTGACTGGTGTTTTCCCATGGTGAAAACCAAAAGATTCCCCGCTCCTCGGCTGGCTCCCTCCGCCTTCCCGTAGATTGCATTGCCTTTCAGCCGTTTCGCCCCCTTTGCTTCCTCTCCCCATTGCTTCTACCTGGTGCCATGGCGGCGCAGCAGATCACGGAGTCTGAGGTGAGGCGCCTGACACAGGAGCTCCAGGCCAAGGATGCGGAGCTTAGGGCCAAGGACGTGGAGCTCCGTGAGCTCAAGGAGGAGACGAGTGCCATGCTCCTCCATTATGTGCGGGAGTTTACGGAGCTTCAAAAGCGGCAGGCGTCCACCACAAAGATGCTCGAGGCGTCGGCGGCGTTGCTACAGAAAGCGGGAGATACGATAGGCCGTCAGGGGAGCCAGCTGGAGCGCGAGCGGACCGATCGTGACGAGGTCCAGGATCACCTCAGCCGCTTGGTGGACCAAGTTGCCACGCATGTGTTGCGGCTGCACGGTGCCTACCGTCATGCCAGCGCGACCATGCCGGTCGTCGGGCTAAACCCGTTTGACCACCCCGTCGACTTCAGCAAGTTGCGGCTTCCTGACCTGGTCTCGTTCTTCACCTATATCTCCGAGGAGCTGAGCCGTCTCCGCGCGATGGTGGGGTGGAGCTCGACAAGGAGGGGTTGCAGGCTGCCGTCACCGTTGCCAGGCGAATCCTCTCAGAGCTCCGACACCGGAATCCGTTCATGCCATTGGATGGCATCTTTGATGAGCTGGGTCCCGTCGACCGGGAGCGGGCTCTATGGGCGGTTGCACCCTGCATCACCAACATCGTGCGCCTCGAGAAGCAGAGGGACTTCGGTGGTGTTTAGGCGTCCTCTACATGGGCATGTCCATGTCTCGGCGCAATATGACCGTTGGATCAAACTCAGACGATGTCGATCAGTCACTGTAGCACAAAGCGTGTGGGTGTGTTTGGTTGCATTCTCATCTCAATATAGTTGTTCCCTCTTCGTGTATTTGTGTTAACCTACTAGTGTGGACTCATGCACCCTTCATGCACTCTGCCAAACACCCAAAAGTGGGTCGAGAAGGGAACTTTTGCTCCCATCCCGTGCGTGCACCCTTCATACACCCTGCCTAATACTGATTCGTGCTTCATATGGTTCATGTTTCATGGAGTACTGTAGCACCGTACTCTCCGTGCGATGTAGACCTAGTTCAGTTAACATTGATCTCACCGTTCATTCTCAACCGCACAGTCAAAAAAGCAGTACTATGTTACATTACTGTTCATATAGTTAACATGCGCACAACATCATTTGTTATCGTCATATCTTACTACACTAGCAACAAGATTATGAGGTACTCACGTATGAACCACTGCACATGCCTAGTAGTAGTAGCACTGTGTATGTTCAAGTGGCTGCCGTGTTTCGCACTCCTCCGTCGTAAGAGTGGAAATGCTTGCTGTAATCATTTTTTTTTCAGAAAAACAATGGACATGCTCTACTGTGCGGATCCTCCTCGACGGTCGTCGGGAACCTTGCTACTCACTTTCACCGACGTGTGGGACAGCCAGCATCGGGATCCACCAGCCATGCACTAAATTACTCCGTAGTAGAGTGCGCAACTACACGGTAGACTACCCCGATCGACGCGCCACAGTAATGCCCAATGAGCCGTCAAATCACAAAATCCCCTCCTTTCCAGCAATAAGTTGGACGGACGAAGCAACCATCATTTCACTCTTCTCTCTCAGCTTCCTCTCTACCCAACTCGCTTCTCCCTCATCTTGTTCCTCATTTCTTCAAGAAAACCCCGACCTTCTTCTGCCGTTGTTCTTCTCTCCCAAAGAAGGAAAGGTGAGCGCATCAATGGTGTTGAGTCTGGCCAAGGCCCGGTCTTGCAACCCCGAGACTGATCCTATAACTCCCTCTATGTTCTTCTTTTGGGTTTGTGATTATGGTTTCTTTTCTTTTATTTACATTTGATAGTTTCTTGATGGACGCTGGAGCACCGGCCGAAGTGATGTCTATGGCTCTGGCCAAAACCGTCGAGGCTCATGGTACGAAGAAGCGCAAGCACCCTGCCGAGACTACTGCACACAAACTCAAAGCCATCGCCCTGTCCAAGCCCCCCTCTCCGGGATCCCTCATTAAGCAAGTCCAGGTAATATCTCTTCTTGATGATCTTGATCGTGTTTTTTCATCTAACATGCAGTACTAGTACTAGTAGTACAACTTTCTGGGTGATCTTGCATGTGCTTTTTGTGTGCCAAATGACGGTTCCAAATTCCTCTTTTGACCAAAACATGCGAGAGGTTGACACTGATTTCTTATAGATTACTTTCAACTACTTTATGAACATCAATGCTACCTTTGAAGAGGGTATATTTGCCTCAGTAACTTGTGTTATGGATATTGCAAGTAATCCCTCTGCTCTCATGCCTTTGAAGACATGTTCTAGTGTCTTTGTTCACTCATTTCTGTGCGTATATGTAGTCATATATGGAGTAAAATATCGAAAATCATCTTATATTTCTGAACAGAGGTAGTAATTAAATATTTGGTTTCTGTTTGAATTAGAACCAGGTCCGCGGTGGAGATGAAGTTCTCAAAGTCATGCCGTGTGAACTGGAAGACCTGAGGATGAGTTCTACTCCTAAACTATCCAGCTGTTGTGTCCTTGTCGTCCCGTGTCCTGAACTAGTGTTTTCCTGTAGCATTGTTGTCAGGTGTGTTCTCGAGGCCATACTTGACCACAACAATTTCCTGGTTGTGCCTTCGATTACGAAGTGTGTGGTTCTTGTAAAGCTTCCGGACAAATCTAATGCGGCCTATCTTTTTTTTTGAAAGGATAATGCGGCCTATCTTGATCGTCATGTTTATGAGTGGAAAGACCACTCTGTTAGGTTCTCCAAGGTTGACGAGATGGTGATGGTGCCGGTAGACATCTCTCACGAAGTCCATGGCCTAGTCAGTTATGCGGGGTTCATCCCGTAGGTCGGTGGCAAGAAATAGTCTGTAGAGTTTAATTAGTGCAACTTTGCTTGTCTGTAGTAAGTACTATTGTTCAATACTTGATTTGTGTTTGTGAATCCTGTATTGTTTAGTACTGCCGCTTTTGGTGTGTGGTGAGTCATGAGAACAGTCTATGTTAATGTCTGTCCACTCAATTTAGTCTGTATATTTTGAAGTATCCAGATCATCTTTTTTGTGAGGATGGTTTATCAATTATGGTTACACTCCAATATCTGTATGCATTGCAGGGTTTATCGCACTCACCAGGATTTCCAGTCCCATGGATGTTTGGTCCATACGATTTGTCATGACCTTTGGACTGTCCTGCTTGTGGGAGTAGGCGGGGGCCCTGCATGCCACGCGTAGTTAGACGATCAATCTTCTGTTTAGTACTTCAACATAGTGATTTCCTGGTAAGGATTCACTCGTGTCACATCAAGTAAATCTTATTGATTTACTGTCTAAATCTTATTCATTTAATGTTATGTTTTCTTTCTTTTGCTGCAATTTTACGATGCAAGTTTTGCCATGTGACATTCATCACAGAATAAACCGTTTGGTTTGCTCTACGATGGCTATTTTTGCAGGTTTCACTTCTTATGTCGTGTCAGTAAAGAAGGCACTGTCCATCACTTATATTACTGGAAAAATTGGACCAGTCTGTTGTCTGAGTACAAGCTGAATCCCTATGATGAACTGCAGTTTAGTTTAACAAACACGCCACAAGTAGTCCTTCTCGCGTTTAAAAGAAATGAAGAAAAAGACTGGATCATGGTCACGGAGCCTAGTCAAGTTAGAAATCTGATCATAGCAGACCAGACACGATCGCCGCTGTCTCGCGCATCGGTACCACCATCAGCAATGGATCGAGCACTAGCGGTTGCTCTAGCACTGACAGCGGCATCAGCTCAGTCTGATCCAGCTGAGGATTGGGCACCGACCGCGTCAGCGGATCAGGCTGATCTACCGGAGGATCGGGCATCGACACCGGCACCTGCTCCGACACCGGCACCAGCTCTACAAGGAGCACCATCTCCGGCAGCAGCGGTGGCACTACCAGTCGCACCGGCACGGAAACCAGCAATGGCTTCGGCACCTGCACCAACACTTGCACTTGCATCTACTCCGGCCCGTGCAGCGGCAACGGAACCAGCAGTTGCACCGGCAATAGACCGGGTTGCAGTTCGCACTTCATATACCAAAGTCCTTACAAAAACGGACATGTCCACCTTCTTGGTAGGCATTGGCCGCCCAAGTGCTTCTTTCTTTTTTCTTTCCATGTTGTTTCACATGATTCACTGTGTTGATCTAACTGTTTGTGTATGTCTTCTTGTTCAGAGAATTCCTAGAGCAACAAGGGAGTCGTTCAACAATCCGGGCGACCGTGGCCAAGTTTCTCTTACCATGCGCAACCTTGGTGTGAATGAACCTGCTCAATATACCATAAGTACAAAGGATGGCCGCATGATGATTGATGCTAAAGGATGGTCAAGGTTCAAATCTAAATCATATCTTGCGGTAGGGGATGATGTAAAAATCAAACTTTCTCGGCAAGGAGAGCTGGTCCAAATCAACTTTGAAATTCTTCAGTACCAGCACGCAACTGCCGAACTGATCTATCCTCCGAGAGATCTTGATGTAATAATCCGGCATGGTGAAACAAGTGTCCTATGTGTATAAGTAGTACGACAGTATCATTGATAGAATTGCAACTCTGATTGCTGGTTAGGAACTGTCGTTCGATTTCATTCCAACAGTTGTCGTGCTTTATTCAATTTTGTGTATTCACCTTGCGACAGCATCTAAAACCAGCGCCGTACCGATCGCTTGCAATATGAAAAGCGCTGAGGTAGAACACATGGGCCGCCAAACATGCAGGCCCACCGGCCTGTGGCCCAAAGTCCAGAACCGTGAGCCTGTCTGAGTATTATATTCTCAGCTAAACCCCCATAATGCCCGTGCGTTGCACGTAACATTAAGATGCATTTGTATGAGTATTTTATCTTGTGAGAGAAAAGGATGAATGAGGGAAGGCCTTATTCGCAAATGTGGAGAGGTGTGTGGGTACCTTTTTGCAAAATTGCCATAGTTTCCTTCCTATCTGTCAGATATAAATCGGACGGCCTATATTGCAGGATGGCAGGCACACCATCATCACCAACTCGTCTATACTTGGTTAAAAAAACTCTGTTTTTTGTAATTATATATGTTATATATATTTCCCTTGATTTTTCTTATGTATAAAGTTGTGATATAAAATATTTTTATATTTCTTTACAGAGGGAGTATCTCTATGTCAAAAATATATTTATGTGTAACTAGTTACTCCTGTCTTTCTACTTCCTTTCGTTGATATGTGGGGCATCCGACTGAAGGAAATATGCCCTAGAGGCAATAATAAAGTTATTATTTATTTCCTTATATCATGATAAATGTTTATTATTCATGCTAGAATTGTATTAACGGGAAACATGATACATGTGTGAATACATAGACAAACAGAGTGTCACTAGTATGCCTCTACTTGACTAGCTCGTTAATCAAAGATGGTTATGTTTCCTGGCCATAGACATGAGTTGTCATTTGATTAACTGGATCACATCATTAGGAGAATGATGTGATTGACTTGACCCATTCCGTTAGCTTAGCACTTGATCGTTTACTATGTTGCTATTGCTTTCTTCATGACTTATACATGTTCCTATGACTATGAGATTATGCAACTCCCGTTACCGGAGGAACACTTTGTGTGCTACCAAACGTCACAATGTAACTGGGTGATTATAAAGGTGCTCCACAGGTGTCTCCGAAGGTACTTGTTGGGTTGGCGTATTTCGAGATTAGGATTTGTCACTCCGATTGTCGGAGAGGTATCTCTGGGCCCACTCGGTAATGCACATCACTATAAGCCTTGCAAGCATTGTAACTAATGAATTAGTTGTGAGATGATGTATTACGGAACAAGTAAAGAGACTTGCCGGTAACAAGATTGAACTAGGTATTGAGATACCGGCAATCGAATCTCGGGCAAGTAACATACCGATGACAAAGGGAACAACGTATGTTGTTATGCGGTTTGACCGATAAAGATCTTCGTAGAATATGTAGGAGCCAATATGAGCATCCAGGTTCCGCTATTGGTTATTGACCGGAGACATGTCTCGGTCATGTCTACATAGTTCTCGAACCCGTAGGGTCCGCACGCTTAAAGTTTCGATGACGATTGTATTATGAGTTTATGTGTTTTGATGTACCGAAGGTAGTTTGGAGTCCCGGATGAGATCGGGGACATGACGAGGAGTCTCAAATGGTCGAGACGTAAAGATCGATATATTGGACGACTATATTCGGACATCGGAAAGGTTCCGAGTGATTCGGGTATTTTTCGATGTACCGGGGAGTTACGGGAATACTGGGGAAGAAGTATATGGGCCTTATTGGGCTTTAGGGGAGAGAGAGAGAGGCAGGCCGCGCCCCCCCCCCAATGACTAGTCCGAATTGGACTAGGGGGAGGGCGGCGCCCCCTCCTTCCTTCTCTTCTCTCTTCCCCTTCCTTGTCTCCTACTCCTACTACATGGAAGGGGAGGAATCCTACTCCCGGTGGGAGTAGGACTCCTCCAGGGCGCGCCATAGGGGCCGGCCCTCTCCCCCTCCTCCACTCCTTTATATACGTCGCCAGGGGGCACCCCATAGACACAACAATTGATCTCTTGGATCTTTTAGCCGTGTGCGGTGCCCCTCTCCACCATAGTCCACCTCGATAATATCGTAGCGATGCTTAGGCGAAGCCCTGCATCGGTAGCATCATCATCACCGTCATCACACCGTCGTGCTGATGGAACTCTCCCTTGAAGCTCTGCTGGATCGGAGTTCGTCGGACGTCATCGAGCTGAACGTGTGCTGAACTCGGAGGTGCCGTGCGTTCGGTACTTGGATCGGTCGGATCGTGAAGACGTACGACTATATCAACCACGTTGTCATGACGCTTCCGCTTTCGGTCTACGAGGGTATGTGGACACACTCTCCCCTCTCGTTGCTATGCATCACCATGATCCTGTGTGTGCGTAGGAAAATTTTGAAATTACCACGTTCCCAACAGTGGCATCAGAGCCAGGTTTTATGCGTAGATGTTATATGCACGAGTAGAACACAAGTGAGTTGTGGGCGATACAAGTCATACTGCTTACCAGCATGTCATACTTTGGTTCGGCGGTATTGTTGGATGAAGCGGCCCGGACCAACATTACGCGTACGCTTACGTGAGACTGGTTCTACCGACATGCTTTGCACACAGGTGGCCGGTGGGTGTCAGTTTCTCCAACTTTAGTTGAACCGAGTGTGGCTACGCCCGGTCCTTGAGAAGGTTAAAACAGCACTAACTTGACGAACTATCATTGTGGTTTTGATGCGTAGGTAAGAACGGTTCTTGCTCAGCCCGTAGCAGCCACGTAAAACTTGCAACAACAAAGTAGAGGACGTCTAACTTGTTTTTGTAGGGCATGTTGTGATGTGATATGGTCAAGGCATGATGCTAAAATTTATTGTATGAGATGATCATGTTTTGTAACCGAGTTATCGGCAACTGGCAGGAGCCATATGGTTGTCGCTTTATTGTATGCAATGCAATCGCCCTGTAATTGCTTTACTTTATCACTAAGCGGTAGCGATAGTCGTAGAAGCAATAGTTGGCGAGACGACAACGATGCTACGATGGAGATCAAGGTGTCGCGCCGGTGATGATGGTGATCATGATGGTGCTTCGGAGATGGAGATCACAAGCACAAGATGATGATGGCCATATCATATCACTTATATTGATTGCATGTGATGTTTATCTTTTATGCATCTTATTTTGCTTAGATCGACGGTAGCAATATAAGATGATCTCTCACTAAATTTCAAGGTATAAGCGTTCTCCCTGAGTATGCACCGTTGCGAAAGTTCTTCGTGCTGAGACACCACGTGATGATCGGGTGTGATAAGCTCTACGTTCAAATACAACGGGTGCAAAATAGTTGCACACGCGGAATACTCAGGTTAAACTTAATGAGCCTAGCATATGCAGATATGGCCTCGGAACACTGAGACCGAAAGGTCGAGTGTGAATCATATAGTACATATGATCAACATAGTGATGTTCACCATTGAAACTACTCCATCTCACGTGATGATCGGACATGGTTTAGTTGATATGGATCACGTGATCACTTAGAGGATTAGAGGGATGTCTATCTAAGTGGGAGTTCTTAAGTAATATGATTAATTGAACTTTAATTTATCATGAACTTAGTCCTGGTAGTATTAGCATATCTATGTTGTAGATCAATAGCTCGCGTTTAGCTCCCCTGTTTTATTTTTGATATGTTCCTAGAGAAAACTAAGTTGAAAGATGTTAGTAGCAATGATGCGGATTGGATCCGTGATCTGAGGATTATCATCATTGCTGCACAGAAGAATTATGTCCTTGATGCACCGCTAGGTGACAGACCTATTGCAGGAGCAGATGCAGACGTTATGAACATTTGACAAAGCTCGGTATGATGACTACTTGACAGTTTAGTGCACCATGCTTTACGGCTTAGAATCGGGACTTCAAAGAGGTTTTGAACGTCATGGACCATATGAGATGTTCCAGGAGTTGAAGTTAATATTTCAAGCAAATACCCGAGTTGAGAGATATGAAGTCTCCAACAAGTTCTATAGCTAAAAGATGGAGGAGAATAGCTCAAGCAGTGAGCATGTGCTCAGATTGTCTGGGTACTACAATCGCTTGAATCAAGTGGGAGTTAATCTTCCAGATAAAATAGTGATTGACAGAATTCTCTAGTCACCATCACCAAGTTAGTAGAACTTCATGATGAACTATAGTATGCAAGGGATGACGAAAACGATTCCCGAGCTTTTCATAATGATGAAATCGATGAAGGTAGAAATCAAGAAAGAGCATCAAATGTTGATGGTTGACAAGACCACTAGTTTCAAGGAAAGGGGCAAAGGAAAGAAAGGGAACTTCAAGAAGAACGCCAAGCAAGTTGCTGCTCAAGTGGAATCCCAAGTCTGGACCTAAGCCTGAGACTAAGTGCTTCTACTGCAAAGGGACTGGTCACTTGAAGCGGAACTGCCCCAAGTATTTGGCGGATAAGAAGGATGGCAAAGTGAACAAAGGTATATTTGATATACATGTTATTGATGTGTACTTTACTAGTGTTTATAGCAACCCCGTGGTATTTGATACTAGTTCAGTTGCTAAAGTAGTAACTCGAAACGGGAGTTGCAGAATGAACATAAACTAGTTAAGGGTGAAGTGACGATGTGTGTTGGAAGCAGTTCCAAGATTGATATGATCATCATCGCACACTCCCTATACTTTTGGGATTAGTGTTGAACCTAAATAAATGTTATTTGGTGTTTGCGTTAAGCATGAATATGATTTGATCATGTTTATTGCAATACGGTTATTCATTTAAATTAGAAAATAATTGTTGTTCTGTTTACATGAATAAAACCTTCTATGGTCATACACCCAATGAAAATGGTTTGTTGAATCTCGATTGTAGTGATACACATATTCATAATATTGAAGCCAAAAGATGCAAAGTTAATAATGATAGTGCAACTTATCTGTGGCACTGCCGTTTAGGTCATATTGGTGTAAAGCGCATGAAGAAACTCCATGCTGATGGGCTTTTGGAATCACTGGATTATGAATCACTTGATGCTTGCGAACCATGCCTCATGGGCAAGATGACTAAGACTCCGTTCTTCGGAACAATGGAGCGAGCCACTGACTTGTTGGAAATAATACATGCCGATGTATCCAGTTCAATAAGTGTTGAGGCTCACGGTGGGTATCATTGTTTTCTGACCTTCACAGATGATTTGAGCAGATATGGGAATATCTACTTGATGAAACATAAGTCTGAAACATTTGAGAAGTTCATATAATTTCAGAGTGAAGAGGAAAATCATCGTAACAAGAAATAAAGTTTCTACGATCTGATCGTAGAGGAGAATATTTGAGTTACGAGTTTGGTCTTCATTTGAAACATTGCGGAATAGTTTCGCAACTCACGCCACCTGGAACACCACAGCGTAATGGTGTGTCCAAACATCGTAACCGTACTTTATTAGATATGGTGCAATCTATGATGTCTCTTACCGATTTACCACTATCGTTTTGGGATTATGCATTAGAGACAGCTGCATTCATGTTAAATAGGGCACCATCTAAATCCGTTGAGACGACACCATATGAACTATGGTTTGGCAAGAAACCAAAGCTGTCGTTTCTTAAAGTTTGGGGTTGCAATGCTTATGTGAAAAAGTTTCATACCGATAAGCTCAAACCCAAATCGGAGAAATGTGTCTTCATAGGATACCCAAAGGAGAAAGTTGGGTAAACCTTCTATCACAGATCCGAAGGCAAGACATTCGTTGCTAAGAATGGATCCTTTCTAGAGAAGGAGTTTCTCTCGAAAGAAGTGTGTGGGAGGAAAGTAGAACTTGATCAGGTAATTGTACCTGCTCCCTTATTGGAAAGTAGTTCATCACAGAAATTTGTTCCTGTGACTCCTACACCAATTAGTGAGGAAGCTAATGATGATGATCATGTAACTTCAGATCAAGTTACTACCGAACCTCGTAGGTAAACCAGAGTGAGATCCACACCAGAGTGGTACGGTAATCCTATTCTGGAGGTCATGTTACTTGACCATGACGAACCTACGAACTATGAGGAAGCGATGATGAGCCCAGATTCCACAATATGGCTTGAGGCCATGAAATCTAAGATGGGATCCATGTATGAGAACAAAGTGTGGACTTTGGTTGACTTGCCCGATGACCGGCAAGCCATCGAAAATAAATGGATCTTCAAGAAGAAGACAGATGCTGACGGTAATGTTACTATCTACAAAGCTCGACTTGTCGCGAAAGGTTTTCGACAAGTTCAAGGAGTTGACTACGATGAGACCTTCTCACCCGCAGCGATGCTTAAGTCTGTTCGAATCATGTTAGCAATTGTCGCATTTTATGATTATGAAATTTGGCAAATGGATGTAAAGACTGCATTCCTGAATGGATTTCTGGAGAAGAGTTGTATATGATGCAACCAGAAGGTTTTGTCAATCCTAAAGTTGCTAACAAAGTGTGCAAGTTCCAGCGATCCATCTATGGACTGGTGCAAGCATCTCAGAGTTGGAATATACGCTTTGATAAGATGGTCAAAGCATATAGTTTTTATACAGACTTACGGTGAAGCCTGTATTTACAATAAAGTGAGTGGGAGCACTACAGCCTTTCTGATAAGTATATGTGAGTGACAAATTGTTGATCGGAAATGATGTAGAATTTTCTAGAAAGCATAAAGGAGTGTTGAAAAGGAGTTTTTTCAAAGAAAGACCTCAGTGAAGCTGCTTACACATTGAGCATCAAGATCTATAGAGATAGATCAAGAGGCTTGATAAGATTTTTCAATGAGTACATACCTTGACAAGATTTTGAAGTAGTTCAAAATGGAACAGTCAAAGAAGGAGTTCTTGTCGGTGTTGCAAGGTGTGAAGTTGAGTAAGACTCAAAGCCCGACCACGGTAGAAGATAGAGAGAGAATGAAAGTCATTCCCTATGCCTTAGCCATAGGTTCTATAAAGTATGCCATGCTGTGTACCAGATCTATTGTATACCCTACACTGAGTTTGGCAAGGGAATACAATAGTGATCTAGGAGTAGATCACAGGACAACGGTCAAAATTATCCTTAACGGAATAAGGATATGTTTCTCGATTATGGAGGTGACAGAAGGTTCGTCGTAAAGAGTTACGTCGATGCAATCTTTGACACCGATCTGGATGACTCTAAGTCTCGATGTAGATACATATTGAAAGTGGGAGCAATTAGCTAGAGTAGCTCCGTGCAGAGCATTGTTGACATAGAAATTTGCAAAATACCTACGGATCTGAATATGGCAGACCCGCTGACTAAACTTCTCTCACAAGCAAAACATGATCACACCTTAGTACTCTTTGGGTGTTAATCACATAGCGATGTGAACTAGATTATTGAATCTAGTAAACCCTTTGGGTGTTGGTCACATGACGATGTGAACTATGGGTGTTAATCACATGGTGATGTGAACTATTGATGTTAAATCACATGGCGATGTGATCTAGATTATTGACTCTAGTGCAAGTGGGAGACTGAAGGAAATATGCCCTAGAGGCAATAATAAAGTTATTATTTATTTCCTTATATCATGATAAATGTTTATTATTCATGCTAGAATTGTATTAACCGGAAAGATGATACATGTGTGAATACATAGACAAACAGAGTGTCACTAGTATGCCTCTACTTGACTAGCTCGTTAATCAAAGATGGTTATGTTTCCTGGCCATAGACATGAGTTGTCATTTGATTAACGGGATCACATCATTAGGAGAATGATGTGACTGACTTGACCCATTCCGTTAGCTTAGCACTTGATCGTTTAGTATGTTGCTATTGCTTTCTTCATGACTTATACATGTTCCTATGACTATGAGATTATGCAGCTCCCGTTTGCCGGAGGAACACTTTGTGTGCTACCAAACGTCACAACGTAACTGGGTGATTATAAAGGTGCTCTACAGGTGTCTTCGAAGGTACTTGTTGGGTTGGCGTATTTCGAGATTAGGATTTGTCACTCCGATTGTCGGAGAGGTATCTCTGGGCCCACTCGGTAATGCACATCACTATAAGCCTTGCAAGCATTGTAACTAACGAGTTAGTTGCGAGGTGGTGTATTACGGAACGAGTAAATAGACTTGCTGGTAACGAGATTGAACTAGGTATTGAGATACCGACGATCGAATCTCGGGCAAGTAACATACCGATGACAAAGGGAACAACGTATGTTGTTATGCGGTTTGATCGATAAAGATCTTCGTAGAATATGTAGGAGCCAATATGAGCATCCAGGTTCCGCTATTGGTTATTGACCGGAGACATGTCTCGGTCATGTCTACATAGTTCTCGAACCCGTAGGGTCCGCACGCTTAAAGTTTCGATGACGATTGTATTATGAGTTTATGTGTTTTGATGTACCGAAGGTAGTTCGGAGTCCCGGATGAGATCGGGGACATGACGAGGAGTCTCGAAATGGTCGAGACGTAAAGATCGATATATTGGACGACTATATTCGGACATCGGAAAGGTTCCGAGTGATTCGGGTATTTTTCGATGTACCGGGGAGTTACGGGAATACTGGGGAAGAAGTATATGGGCCTTATTGGGCTTTAGGGGGGAGAGAGAGAGAGGCAGGTCACCCCCCCAATGACTAGTCCGAATTGGACTAGGAGGAGGGGCGGCGCCCCCTCCTTCCTTCTCTTCTCTCTTCCCCTTCCTTGCCTCCTACTCCTACTACATGGAAGGGGAGGAATCCTACTCCCGGTGGGAGTAGGACTCCTCCAGGGCGCGCCATAGGGGCCGGCCCTCTCCCCCTCCTCCACTCCTTTATATACGTGGCCAGGGGGCACCCCATAGACACAATAATTGATCTCTTGGATCTTTTAGCCGTGTGCGGTGCCCCTCTCCACCATAGTCCACCTCGATAATATCGTAGCGGTGCTTAGGCGAAGCCCTGCGTCGGTAGCATCATCATCATCGTCATCACACCGTCGTGCTGACGGAACTCTCCCTCGAAGCTCTGCTGGATCGGAGTTCGTCGGACGTCATCGAGCTGAACGTGTGCTGAACTCGGAGGTGCCGTGTGTTCGGTACTTGGATCGGTCGGATCGTGAAGACGTACGACTACACCAACCACGTTGTCATGACGCTTCCGCTTTCGGTCTACGAGGGTATGTGGACACACTCTCCCCTCTTGTTGCTATGCATCACCATGATCCTGTGTGTGCGTAGGAAATTTTTTAAATTACCACGTTCCCCAACACCAGTAACGGGGTCCACGTGCCATATGCACCAAATTAGAGTGCACAACTGCACAGTAGACACACCCCGGTCATAGCGCCGCAGTAATGCCCAATGAGCCGTCAAATCACAAAAAACCCCACCTTTCCAGCTTTAGCAGTAAGCTGGACGGATGAAGCGGCAATATTTCACTGGGCCTGAATCCCCTTCTCCCTCGTCTGCTTGTTCAGAGAAAACCCCCGCTCGGCGATTGCATAGGGTTTTCTCATGGAGAACCAGGTACGAATTCTTCATCCATCCCCGATAAATCCAAGTCCATTGGTCGCGGGTAATCCTAGGATGGCAGCCGCTGCCGTTGATGCATTTTTCTTCCTACTGAATCTAGTGTGTTTCATTTGCAGTGCCCAAAGTGTGAGGACCCTACAGGTTTCTGCGCCCTAGGCGAGACGCCACACTTGTTCCTTCTCATCCTAACACAGGATTTTAAAACGCGCACAGTATGTTCCTAGAATCCTTTTTTCTATCCGGGAGGGTGGGTTTTTTTGAACATGCTGTCGACTAATTTGGAAATTTGGATTGCTATATTTGGATAAAAGGTACTAGTACCATGGTCAACACTACGTGAAGGAGAAATTATTTCTAGATTTGGATAGGGAATACATTGTGTTCTCATATTATTTTTCCTGCAGTGCATTCCTTGCTCTGCCGGAACACATGTACTCAAAATGCTCGGGCTTGCCATAACTGAATACACCAGTTTAATGGTCACGGTAAAGAAAAGCCATGGATATAAATTCCGAGTTGGGTTCATGAACCAAGAAGATCGCTGCTTTTTTATGGCCCAACTTGGATAAACTTTCTCAAGTGTTACGGACTAAAAGTTGGCGCACGAATGTTGACGGAAATAGCAGAACCTGGTCTCATCTTCACTGCGATCTTCCACCCCGTCGTCGCTCCAATTGTTCATCCATGTTAGTTTTGTATCTGGTTCTTGCTTGTTGCCTCGATTACTTCTTAATCCACCTATTATGTCTAACTAATCACAATTTAACTTTAGAAGTAGCAACGAATCTCTCACGAAGATGCTACTAACTAATATTTTCTCATAATTGGTGGCACGTGTAGGTTTTTTCAGAGTTAAGCAGCCTACTCATTTGTTATTCTACAAGAACTCGGCTGTTACTGATGGCACTGAAGTTGACTGGGACGACATCCACAAGTTCCTACACTTTATTGATCGTCTTGAGGTCCTTGTGGGGCATTTCAATGGTGGAAGGCCACGTGGGATATGTGTGCCACTGCTGCACTCGTTGAACAGGTCCAACTGTGTTGAGAAACTTATGGTACGAGCTGTTTTCTGTTATATATGTTGTTCGTAAACTCTTGCTTATCCACAGTTTTACAGCCGTGATCTTCTTGAAACAGAAACTGCCCAGTTCTATTGTTCCTATACAGATGCCTAACCATGGTCGGGTCAGACTTGCACTTGGTCACAACATGATGTTTATGTCGACCTACTCCATTCCCCTTGGAGGTGAAAAGATACTTATTCATGGGTGGTCTCAAATAATGAAGGCCCGTCCATCTTGGAGAATAGGACACAAGATTATGTTCCTGCTTTTCCATGGCTCTAAAGCGAATATCCTATTTATTGACCACATTGCAAGATGAAGCCACTTTCAGAAGGTTGTCGATGCGTGGGGTGGCGCCTGGGCCTTGTCCTGGGGCTTGGAGGCCTCACCCTTGGTTAACTGTAGGCAAAGTAGCACTTTTCAAGGCGTGCTTTGTACGGTTGAACCTGTATAAGTACTCATACTGCTTTCAGCTATGGTTGTTAAGTGCCCCTGCTGGTTTCAGTTAAGGTTGTTAAGTACTCCTGCTGCTTTTACAGTTTGTCGTGTTTCTTTAGTCCTGTCTTCCTCCAGACGCCAAAACCAAACCAGCGCCAGCGGGGTCGCCTGCTTCTACCTCCCACGGCTGGTTGCGCCTCAGCGCACGCACCGCCGCCCCACCGTCTCCTAAATCGTTAACGCTAACGTCCGAGGCCTCACCGTCGTCCTCCGTGCGCTTTGGTGCACTCGCCGGGGCGCCGCCCTCTCGCGTTGTCAACATGGTAAACAAACAAGAGGATTCAGCAGAGGACTGTGCGTGGAGAGGATGACAGTAGGGGCCCACCATGTCCATGGCTGGACGCAAGGAAGTTCCTCATTTTTTGTTATATATACTCCATTGCCAGCGTATGGAAAAAGAAAATGCTTCCTACTAGTGGTTTCCTGACATCTGGGACCCGCGACATTGTCAGCGTATATAGTCAATAGACAAGAGAACAGCACAAGATCGGCTGACACTTGGGACGTAGCTGCTTGAGCAGTATTTTTATTATTATTGTTGAGACAGAGCAGGGTTTCAACTGGGTTGTGGCCCGTCTAGCCCAGGCTTATATTTTATGTTCACCACAAGACCGGCCCAACTATTTTTTCTTTGTGAAAATGAGCCTAGTTTATTTTTTCTGAAGAATACCCAATACAGACCTACTTATTTTTCTACGCCCTGATGGGCTGCAACTCTTTCAAGATGCTTGCAAATCTTGAAAGTAATATGAAATGGGCTGTAAATATAAAAACAAATGACAAATTGGCAATTACTTTATAATTTCTGAATTTTTTTCACATTTTCAGATTCCAATTTCACTGGGTTTTAACCTAATTTAAATATATCTTCAAAGTACTTTAAATTTGGCTCGACATTTCGGTATTAAAATAGTTTGGAACCCACAGAAATATGCGAAATTTCGTTTAAATTTTTAACCCTGGCCCTGGCCAACAAAAAAACGGACTGCAATAAATTGCATAAGAAGTTGCAATGAGCTATATATAAATTATTAAAAAATAGGGAATGTCTGACTTGTGGGCCTATTAAGTTGACACGTATGCAAGATTTTTTTACTTATTATATACAACAACAAACGATTCTAGCAGACGTAACCGTTGGATGTCAATCCAACAGCCGTCGTGTTTCTTTAATCTCTGATCTTCTTGCTCCAGCCGCCAAATCCAGCACCGGCGGGACCGCCTGCTCCCACCCCCTGTGGCTGGCTGTGCTGCCACGCAGGCCTCACCGCCCCCTACTACTCCCGCTGTTGGTCAGGCCATCCCTCTACTCACCCACATCCCTCCACTGTTGTGGCTTCGCCGCCTTTGGGTCATTCCCTTCCTGGGTCTCGCCGTCGTCCATCGCGCTGGTGTTCTCGGCACGGTGTGGTCAACGTTGTCAACAAACGACAACATCGGAAGAGGGATGTACATGGAGAGGCTGACAGTTGGGACCCACATGGTCCATGGCCACACGCAAGCAAGTACCTCCTTATTATGCCAAAAAGAATGAATATTCCCGCTGACAGCTCGGACCCACCAGCTATATCTTCGCACTCAGGGAAGTGCCTCATTATTACGCACACAAAAATGAATACTCCCCCTGCTTGTGGGACCCACCATAGTGGGAGGCTGACTTGTGGACCTACTAAGTTGCCGCGGATGGAGGGATTTGTCAACTTAGTCAACAAACGATTCTATCACCAGTGACCGTTGGATTGTTAACATCCAACGGTCGTCATGCTTCTTCAACCTCTGATTTTCTTGCTCTAGCCGTCCAAACCACCACGTGCTCTTGCCTCCCGTGGCCGGCTGTGCTGTCGTGGAGGCCTCACCGCCCCCTACTACTCCCATCGCTGGCCAGGCCATCCACTCACCCACACCGTCTGTTATTCTGCGGCGATAGCAACCTCACACCGCAGCCGAACCAGCGAACCCTCGTACCCCTCTCCGCGTGGGCCTCCACTACTACGTCTTCCCCGGCTCTGCGTCGTCCCCTTCCTAGGTCTCGCCGTCGTCCACTGCCCTGATGCTCTCGGCGTGGCATGGTCAACGTGGTCAATGAACGACTTCCATCGGAAGAGTACTGTACGTGGAGAGGCTGACAGCTGGGTCCATGGCCGCAGCAAGGAAGTGCCTCCTTATTACGCGGAAAATAATGATTCCTCCACCTGACAGCAGGGACCCGCCGGACGGGCCACCGTATTTCGCAAAAAAAATGATTCGCCCCCTGACTGCTGGGACCCACGAGCTACATCTTCGCACGCAAGGAAGTGCCTGACAGTCGGGACCCACCTGGTCGAAGCGTACGTAGCATTGTCATTCTGGTCGCGAACGTGTACGTACATACTTGTCGATCGGTCTGTCTGCAGGCTGCAACGATGAACCGTGGCCGTGTAAAGAAGGGCACGTGTCGTAGTAGAGGCGCGCATGTGTCGTAGTAGAGGCGCGCACGTGTCGTAGTAGAGGCGCACACGTATCATGTACACGTACGTACAACCAGGGTGCAAGAAAGTAAATACGGCCACATACGTACGTACATACGGGCGGGGTCTTGAACGCCTACTCACGCGTACGTACGGCCAGGGCTCGTGTACATGGCTGGGTCGGAACGGAGAAACCGCGTCGTTGTCGTGTTCATGGGGAGGCAACAGAATGCGTCGTGTTCATCGGGAGGCAACGGAATACGTCGTGTTCATCGGGAGCCAACCGGCTTGGACGGAACAGCCGATGGAAACGAGGCCTGGCGTACCGAAGAACGGAGGAAACGACCTTGTGTTCGACCGGCCACGGTCGAAACGGGATCCTGTTCATCGGGAGGGGTCTGGCGTACCGCAAAACGGAGGAAACGGACTTCTCTTGGACCTCCTACGGTCGAAACGGGGTCCTGTTGATCGGGAGGGGTGTGGCGTACCGCAAAACGGATGAAACGGACTTGTGTTGGAGCGCTACAGTCGAAACGGGGGTCCTGTTCATCGGGAGGGGTGTGGCGTACCGCAAAACGGGACTCCACGAGATAGTGTTCATCTCCACAGTCGACCTCCTCCAGCCTCCACGGGCTACTGTTCATCCATCGTCGACCTCCTCCAGCCTCCACCTGCGACTGTTCATCCACGGGCTCCTGTTCATCCAGCCTCCACCGCTCCTCCACAGGCTACTGTTCAACCAGCCCTCTCCACGGGGTCCTATTCAACCACCCCTCCACGGGCTACTGTTCATCCAGCCCTCCACCGGCTACTGTTCAACCAGCCCTCCACAGGGTCCTGTTCATCCAGCCCTCCACGGGGTCCTGTTCATCCACCCCCCCAACCGGCTCGATCGATCGGGGTCCTGTTCATCTAGAGGCAACACCACGGGGTCCTGTTCATCCAACCCCCCACCGGGAATTGTTCATCCAACCCCCCCCCCCCCAACAACGCTCACTGTTCATCAAGAGGCAGCATCGATCGACTTCAGTTAGCAGCAGTAGCGAAGGAATCGCTCGATCAGGTTCAGTTAACATCCATCGATCAATCGCTCGGGTTCAGTACTGCGTAACCTGTAGTGCAATCGCTCGGGTTCAGTACTGCGTAACCTGTAGTGCAATCGCTCGGGTTCAGTAGGCGAACGCCTCGCTCGGGTTCAGTTAGAGCCCAACGCCTCGCACCCACGCGCGTACGTGTATGATGGAAACGCGCAAACCTCCGTGCATCGCTCGGCCCCGACCACCCACCGAAACCGGGACGGCCCAAAGAATGTCATGCAGTTGCGTCTCCGGCCCGCCCAGGACGAAAAGCCCATTTTCTATCATGATTTTTTGTCATAGAAGTAGGAGCCCACCACATCTATGATGATACCGGGTTTTGTCACAATTATCGTCATAGAAGTGTCATAAGCATGACAGAAAAAAAATCATTCGGCCTAAAATGTCACGGATGTGTCTTTTTTTTGTAGTGATTGTTTAAGCAATCTTGATCGAGTTTTGCAGCGATGTGAACAAACAAATCTTATCTTGAATTGGGAGAAGTGCCACTTTATGGTTAATGAAGGCATTGTCTAGGGTCATAAAATTTCTGAAAGAGGTATTGAAGTGGACAAAGCTAAGGTTGATGCAATTGAGAAAATGCCATGCCCTAAAGATATAAAAGGTATTCGTAGTTTCTTAGGTCATGCTGGTTTCTATAGAAGATTTATCAAAGACTTTTCTAAAATTTCTAGGCCTCTTACGAATCGTTTGCATAAGGATATTCCTTTTGTTTTCGATGATGATTGTTTAGAAGCCTTTGAAACACTCAAGAAAGCCTTAATTTCTGCACCTATTGTTCAACCACCTGATTGGAACTTGCCTTTTCAAATTATGTGTGACGCTAGTAATTATGTTGTTGGTGTTGTTCTAGGATAAAGAGTTGATAATAAATTGAATGTTATTCATTATGCTAGTAAAACTCTAGACAGTGCTCAATGAAACTATGCTACTACTGAAAAAGAATTCTTACCAGTGGTGTTTGCTTGTGATAAATTTAGACCTTATATTGTTGATTCCAAAGTAATTGTTCACACCGACCATGTTGCTATTAAATATCTTATGGAAAAGAAAGATGCTATACCTAGACTTATTCGATGTGTTCTCTTGTTATAAGAATTTGATTTACATATCATTGATAGAAAAGGAGCTGAGAACCCCGTAGCTGATAATTTATCTAGGCTTGAAAATGTGCCTGATGACCCACTACCTATTGATGATAGTTTTATGGATGAGCAGTTAGCTGCAATAAATGATGCTCATAGTACTCCTTGGTATGCTGACTATGCTAATTACATTGTTGCTAAATATTTACCACCTAGCTTTACATACCAACAAAAGAAAAAAATTCTTCTATGATTTAAGACATTACTTTTGGGATGACCCGCATCTTTATAAAGAAGGAGTAGATGGTATTATTAGACATTGTGTACCTGGGCATGAACAGGGACAAATCCTACGGAAATGTCACTTTGAAGATTATGGAGGGCATCATGCTAGAGATAGAACTGCTCACAAGGTATTGCAATCTGGATTTTATTGGCCTACTCTCTTCAAGGATGCCCGTAAGTTCGTCTTATCTTGTGATGAATGTCAAAGAATAGGTAATATCGGTAAGCGTCAAGAAATGCCTATGAACTATTCACTTGCTGTTGAACCATTTGATGTTTGGGGATTTGATTACATGGGACCTTTTCCTTCCTCTAATGGGTATACACATATTTTGGTTGTTGTTGATTATGTTACTAAATGAGTAGAAGCTATTCCAACCAGTAGTGCTGATCACAACACCTCTATTAAAATGCTTAAGGAGGTTATCTTCCCAAGGTTTGGAGTCCCTAGATATTTAATGACTGATGGTGGTTCACACTTTATTCATGGTGCTTTCCGTAAATGCTTGCCAAGTATGATGTTAACCATAGAATTGCATCACCTTATCATCCTCAATCTAGTGGTCAAGTTGAACTTAGCAATGGAGAAATAAAATTAATTTTGCAAAAGACTGTCAATAGGTCTAGGAAGAATTGGTCTAAGAAATTAGATGATGCACTTTGGGCTTATAGAACAACATATAAAAATCCTATGGGTATGTCTCCTTATAAAATGGTTTATGGAAAAGCTTCTCATTTGCCTCTTGAGTTAGAACATAAAGCATATTGGGCCATCAAAGAGCTCAACTATGATTTCAAACTTGCTGGTGAAAAGAGGTTACTTGATATTAGCTCATTAGATGAATGGAGAACCCAAGCTTATGAAAATGCAAAATTATTCAAAGAAAAAGTTAAAAGATGGCATGCCAAAAGAATCCAAAAGCGTGAGTTTAAAGTCAGAGAATATGTTCTTTTGTACAACTCTCGTTTCAGATTCTTTGCAGGAAAACTCCTCTCAAAATGGGAAGGCCCCTATGTTATCGAGGAGGTTTATCGGTCTGGAGCCATCAAAATAAATAATGCCGAAGGTACTAACCCGAAGGTTGTCAATGGGCAACGAATAAAACAATATATCTCAAGTACGCCCATTAAAGTTGAAAGTAATATTATCCAAACTTTGACACCGGAAGAACACATAAAAGAGTCCTTCTGGAACACTCCAGAATTGTGTAAATAAGGAGGTACGTGATACGGTAAGTAAACGGACTCCGAAAAATCCGCAAAAATATTTTTTGTCAGTTTTGGGATATTTAGAAAAATAGGAAAATAAGAAACTTTCAGGAAGCGTACCCTGGTGGGCACAAGACACCAGGGCGCGCTTGCGCCAGGCGCGCCCAGGTGGGTTGTGCCCACCTGGGGCACCTTCCGGACTCCCTTTTTCTACCGCATGCTTGTCCTCCAAAATGAAAAATCTTTATATACTCCCTGAACCTGTTGACCATCGTATCGCGGAGAAATCCTCTATTCTCTTTTCGTGCTGTTTTCCTGTTAGATCTGAAAATATGTCATCCCAAGACTCTAAGGGTGAGAGCTATGTTGCTGATTTCATCACAAACCCCAAATCCTATGGGGATGAGAGGCACTATGGCTGGACCTTCGAAGAAGATGAAGATGAATCGATTCCTCCCTGGTTCAAAAACGAAAGCATGGAGGCATTATGCAAGAGGATAATAAAACTCGAGATAGATAACGACGAGTTGAGGATAGATAATTTATTCTCCGTCAGAAGCTGGAGGAAGCGAAGGGCAAACCCTCTACTTTTTCACCACCACCACCACCATCTTCTTCACCACCAAAAGAAAACTGGGTATCGGGTATGGGCACTCCCCTTGGCTTTCGCCAAGCTTGGGGGAGGTGCCCCGGTATCGTATCATCCCACTATCTTTTTGCCTTTACTTATTTTAGTTCGATCTTTTGCTTTAGATGAATAAAATTTTAGTTCGATCCTTTCTTTTTTGAGAGTTTGCTTAGTGATCTATCCTTGTAATCGTGTGCAAGATATATAATAAAGTTTAGTTTGAATTTTTGCTTTCTTTACTTTCATGTTGCAAATAAAAGAAAAGAAATACGGAAGAAAAAGAGAAAGGAAATAAATAAAAGGAAAGAAATTATGAAAAAGATCATATACTAATCTTATGGTAGGTGATGACACCACATAAGGAAAAGTATAAGTAGAAAATTTTATTAGAGATTGACAAACATAGCATTAGTCAATGATGCAACTTATGAAAGAATTAATAAGGGAAGAGAAGATTCACATATAAATATACTATCCTAGAAATCTTTTGTGATTGTGAGCCCTCGTCAAAATATTATATGCCAAAATTGTTGACGTTGGACAAGGAAGACAACTTAGAGCATCTCCAGCCGCGCCCCCAACAGGCCCCCCAGGCCACTTTTTCGGCGTCTGCGCCAAAAAAACACCCCAGTCGCGCCCCCAGGACGCCGAAAAGCGCCGGTTCGGCCCGTTTTTGGGCCGGGCGGTCGCAGGCCGAACCCGGCGCCGATCGGGGGCTCCGGGGCAAGGGAAAAGCGTGGCTGGCCCACACCGTCAGGTGAAAAGTCAAGTTTTTTTCCCCGACTCGCCTCCCACCCCCCGCGCCCTCGGCCGCCACTAGCTGTATCCCGGCGCCGCCCGCCGCCCTTCACCGCTAGATAGCCAATCCCCACCAAAAAATAGCAAAGGTTCGCCGAGGCAGCCCCTCCAACAGCAGCTGGGCATTTCCAGCCGGGGAGGGGCAGTTTAGCGGCGGGTACACGCCCACCGGGCGCAAGGTGTTCGGCGATTTGCCTGCCTCGGTGATGGACTCGGATGACGAGGAAGCGCTTGCCGCGCTGCTGGAGGAGGAAGCCGAGGCCGACGTCCAGGAAGAAGAGCATATCATGGTGCTCGCCGCCCTCGCCCAGCTGCTGGCGAGCAATGAAAAGTCGCGGCGAGGTGGCTCAGCGCCGGGGCGGGTGAAAGCAAAGAACCAGCATCGTCTCGAAGGCTACTGCATGCTCTACTCCAACTACTTCACCGATGCTCCACTTCACGGCGACAAAACATTTCGGTGCCGTTATCGGATGAGCCGAAAGCTCTTCCTCAGGATTGTGAATTCCATCTGGGAGTTTGACAACTACTTCAAGTGCAAGATGGATTGCACCGGCAAACTTGGATTCACCTCGATCCAAAAGTGCATGACAGCGATGAGGATGCTTGCATACGGAGCTCCCGGTGATTCACTCGACGACTATGGGCGCATGGCCAAGTCCACCAGCATAGAGTGTTTCTACAAGTTATGTCGGGCAGTGGTGGCAGTGTTTGGACCTCAATACTTGAGAACACCCAATGCGGAAGACACTGCTCGGATCCTAGCATAGAATGAAGCAAGAGGATTTCCTGGGATGCTTGGAAGCATCGACTGCATGCATTGGAAATGGAAGAATTGCCCATTTGCTTGGCAGTGGATGTACAAAGGCGCCAAAGGCGGTTGCAGTGTGGTACTTGAGGCGGTGGCCACACAGGACCTTTGGATTTGGCACTCCTTCTTTGGTATGCCAGGAACTCATAATGACATCAACGTGCTGTGGTGCTCCCCTGTCTTTGCCAAGCTTGTTGAAGGTCATTCTCCTCCGGTGAACTTCGAGGTCAATGGGCGGCACTACAACAAGGGGTACTACCTAGCTGATGGCATCTATCCGAGATGGTCTACATTTGTGAAGACTATCTCAAATGCTGTGCCAGGAGGCAAGAAGTCCCACTTTGCCAAGGTGCAGGAGGCTTGCCGGAAGGATGTCGAGCGGGCATTTGGTGTGCTCCAATCTCGATTTGCTGTTGTCCGGTACCCTGCTCAGACCTGGTCGAAAGATCAAATGTGGGAGATCATGACTTGTTGTGTCATCTTGCACAACATGATCATCGAGAGCGGGCAAGAAGACCTAGTGTTTGACACTGAACCATACTATAGGCAGGGTCCTCTAGCCAAAGTTGATCACCAGCTAGCGGCAACCTGGACTGCCTACCTCAGTATGCGTCAGGAGATCCGAGACCCACATGTGCATCATCAGCTGCAGCAAGATCTGGTGGAGCACCTATGGAGGCTCAAGGGCGACGCGGGGCGCGACGTGTGATGAAATATGAATTTTTATTTGTTGAACTATATAATTTGTATTGAACTATTTGTTGTTGTACTATTTTGTTGAACTATTTGATTTTCCGTGATGAACTATGTGATAAAAAAAATATTTATATTGATAATTCAACGCCGAGCCACGGCGAACCACGCCGAATATGGGCCTATTCTCGCCCATATGGGCCCTTTATTCGCCAAAAGTGGGCCGAAAAGTGGGCCAATATCGGCGCCCGGGGGCAACGGCTGGACGCAAAACCGCCCCCAGCGCCGATTATATCGCCGGCTCGCCCCCAGGGGGCGATTTTTATGCGTCCTGGGGGGGCCAACGGCTGGAGATGCTCTTAATGGTTTATGTTTGTTTATATTCACATAGAAGTCATATTGTCATGGATCCTTTAACATGTGGTGCTTGCCCCTATCTTTGCTAGCCAAAAATTCCGCACTAAGTAGAGATACCACTTGTGCATCCAAAAACCCTTAAACCCAAATCTTGTTGTCAAGTGTCCACCATACCTACCTAGGGATTGAGCAAGATCCCTCAAGTAAGTTGTCATCGGTGTAAAAAGACAATAAAAATTGCTTGTAAAAGTGTGAGATCATTTAGTGTAAGAGAAAATCGAGCGTTGTATGAACTTGTGATGGTGAAGAATAAAAGCGACAGACTGCATAATAAAGGTTGCTATCACAAGGGGCAATACAACGTGACGTTCTTTTCCACTAAGGGGTTGAGCATACAAACAAATAAGCGCATGGCAACCTCTGCTTCCCTCTGCGAAGGGCCTATCTTTTACTTTTATGTATTTACTTTTATGCAAAGAGTCAAAGTTTTCCTTCTATTCCTTTTTATTTTTCTCCCTTGGCAAGCATCATGTGGTGAGGAAAGATCTAGGCACATATGTCCAGTTGAATATAGATAGCATGAGTTATTATTGTTGACATCACCCTTGAGGTGAATATGACGGGAGGCGAAACTATAAGCCCCTATCTTTCTATGTGTCCGGTTGAAGCGTTTTGCTCATGTGTACGCGGTGAGTGTTAGCAATCATAGAAGACTATATGATGATTGAGTATGTGGACTTGCCTAAAGGCTCCGATACGTGACCCTTCCTAAAAAGATGATGAATTGTAGTTGCAAAGTTGACTGAGAACATAGTTTGTTGGTTTCTAATAGAGTTTTTGCTTTATACTTCAATAGTGTGATGAATTGTCACTTATTCATGAGAAGTCTGTGATAAGAGCTTTATGATAAGAGTCTTATGTTTAAGTTTGTTGATGTTATAATAATGAACATGATTCTTCTATGTCCGCATTTTGTTTTTATCGACACCTCTCTCTCTAAGCATATGGACGTGTTTTTCGATTTCGGGTTTTCGCTTGAGGACAAGCGAGGTCTAAGCTTGGGGGAGTTGATACGCCCATTTTGCATCATGTTTCCTTACTATTATTTATGATGTTTTTATCCATAATAATGTTTCTTGGAGTAATTCTAATGCCTTTTCTCTCATAATATGCAAGGTATACACAAAGAGGGAGAATTCCGGCAGCTGGAAATCTAGACCTGGAAAAGCTACGTCAGGCCACCTATTCTGCACAACTCCAAACAAGCTGAAACTTCATGAAGAATTTTTATCAAATATATGATGAATATTGAAGAAATAACTACTAGAGGGGCCCACCAGGTGGGCACAACCCACTTGGGCGCACCAGGGAGCCCAGGCGCGCCCTGGTGGGTTGTGCTCACCCAAGCCCACCTCCGGTGCCCATCTTCTGGTATATAGGTCATTTTGACCTAGAAAAAATAAAGAGAGGACTTTCGGGATGGAGCGCCGCCGTCTCGAGGCGGAACTTGGGCAGGAGCACTTTTGCCCTCCGGCGGAGCGATTCTGCCGGGGGATCTTCCCTCCCGGAGGGGGAAATCATCGTCATCAGCATCACCAACAACTCTCCCATGTTGGGGAGGGCAATCTCCATCAACATCTTCAACAGCACCATCTCATCTCAAACCCTAGTTCATCTCTTGTGTTCAATCTTGTTACTGGAACTGTAGATTGGTGCTTGTGGGTGACTAGTAGTGTTGATTACATCTTGTAGTTGATTACTATATGGTTTATTTGGTGGAAGATTATATGTTCAAATCCAATATGCCATTTAATACCCCTCTGATCTTGATCATGATTATTATTTATGAGTAGTTACTTTTGTTCTTGAGGTCATGGGAGAAATCATGTTGCAAGTAATCATGTGAATTTGATATGTGTTTGATATTTTGATAATATGTATGTTGTGATTCCCTTAGTGGTGTCATGCGAACATTGACTACATGACACTTCACCATATTTGGGCCTAAGGGAATGCATTGTGGAGTAGCAATTAGATGATGGGTTGCGAGAGTGACAGAAGCTTAAACCCCAGTTTATGCGCTATTCCGTAAGGGACTGATTGGATCCAAAAGTTTAATGTTATGGTTAGAATTTATTCTTAATACTTTTCTCGTAGTTGCGGATGCTTGCGGGGGGGTTAATCATAAGTATGAGGTTTGTTCAAGTAAGAACAACACCTAAGCACCGGTCCACCCACATATCAAATTATCAAAGTACCGAACACAAATCGAACCAACATGATGAAAGTGACTAGATGAAATTCCCGTGTACCCTCAAGAATGCTTTGCTTATCATAAGAGACCGTTTTGGCCTGTCCTTTGCCTCAAAAGGATTGGGCTATCTTGTTGCACTTTTGTTACTACTATCGTTACTTGCCCGTTACAAATTATCTTGCTATCAAACTACTCAGTTACTTACAATTTCAGCAGTTGCAGACATTACCTTACTGAAAACTACTTGTCATATCCTTCTGCTCCTCGTTGGGTTCGACACTCTTACTTATCGAAAAGAGCTACAATTGATCCCCTATACTTGTGGGTCATCATGCTCTGCATCACTTTCCCTTGCCCAATGCGATCGTGAGCGGCGCCGCTGACGTCGGCATTTTGGTGGTTCATCGGCGGGCTTATCCTCAACTGGATATTGAGTGCCATCGTCGTCCTTCTTCTTAGGTGTGTCCACCATGTATACATCGTAAGTAGAAGTGGCCGTCCACCGCCCTGTGATGGGCGGGTTTCGAGCTGGTTCGGCCTCTACATCGTCGTCCATGCCATCGATGTCTTCGGAGGCGTAGTCTAGCATGTCAGTTAAGTCCTCGACAGTGGCTATCAAGTGGGTGGTGGGTGGGACGTAAAATTCCCTACTCTCAGCCCCCAGTTTAGGATGGGCATAGTTCGGAGGTGATACTTCCGTGATGGCGAGAGATTGTATTAAGTCCAGAGCTTCGTCTAAGAGCGAACGCTGGACGGACGTTTGAGGACCTGCGGAACTAGGTTCGGTAATAACCACTTGACCGAGCCCGATGGACACAGATCTCGAGAGTCAGAGTTGACGTCTAGAGGCGAGTCCGGCTTCCTGATGATAGTGAGAGTCTCGTTTGACTCCGGGTCTGCTGACAACATGGTCGCATCTGGGTCTTCGTTAAGAAGCTCCGTAATGGGAGAGAGTTCGGCGGGGTTTATCCTCCCATCTTCAGACAAAGCATTCCGCCTCAGATCTAAGGCCAGGGCGGAGGTAGGTGTCGACCCTCGAGCGGAATCTGATGGTGGAACCGAAGGGCCTCCTTCATGTGGATGGGGAGCGGTGTCCGAGGCTGAGAACCCCTCGAAGATCAAGTCTCCTGGGATATTGGCGATGTAGTTTAAGCTTCCAAACATGATCTGGTGACCAGGGGAATAGCTATCGATCTGCTCATGGTGACCGATTGAGTTGGCACGTAGCGCGAAGCCGCCAAACACGAAGAGTTGGCCAGGGAGAAAGGTCTCCCCGGAAACAGCGTCGTTGCTGATGACGAGGCGAGCCATCGATCCTTCTATCGACAACACGATGGAACTCTCAATGAAAGCACCAATGTCGGTGTCAAAACCGGCAAATCTCGGGTAGGGGGTCCCGAACTATGTGTCTGAGGATCAATGGTAACAAGGGACGATGGGGACACGCTGTTTACCCATGTTCGGGCCCTCTTAAAGGAGGTAAAACCCTACGTCCTGCTTGATTGTACTTGATGAGTATAGGGGTTACAAGAGTTGATCTACCTCGAGATCGTAATGGCTAAACCCTAGCAGTCTAGCCTATGATAATTCTGATAGCCTCTACAGACTAAACCCTCTGGTTTATATATACACCAGAGGGGCCTAGGGTTGTACAAAGCCGGTTTACAGAGAAAGGAAACAACATATCCGGACACCAAACTTGCCGTCCAAGCATATAGGAGTCCTACCCGGACACGGGGGATAATCTTCTGCTTTATCTTCACGGCCCATCAGTCCGGCCCATATCAAATAGTCCGGACACCCGAGGACCCCCTAATCCAGGACTCCCTCAGCGACCCAAACGGACAAAAACGGATTTGATCTGCCTTTTGTCCGTTTGGGTCGGCCAAAGGGACGACATCCGGTTGCGTTTGTGGTTTCGTGGGTAGTGTGCCCAACCGGCTGACCCATTTGGTCTGCCCGGTCGGCGGCCAAATGTGCACAATTTTTTCATGCATATATCTAAACTATAATAAACATTGCACAACCAAATAAATCGCATAGTTTTACATGACAAATAATAAATAGTTTACAGCTAAATAGAAACCTTAGTTTACAAACCAAATGAAATTAAAATTGTCACAAATACATTGAAAGAAAACAAGACGATACACCTATTGGTTGCCAAGGTGAGTCCACATATGCTCAACCAAATCATTTTGGAGTTGAATGTGAGTTACGCAATCACATGTTTCATGATGAAATTGGATGAACCGTGCAAACGTTGCCGGTCCATGTTGAGGAACAACATTGTCACCATGAAATTGAAGTCCTTGGTCGAAGATTTGGTCCTCACGCCCATTCTCTAAGATCATATTTGTGTATGATCACACAAATAGTCATCACCCCCCACATCTTCTTGGTTGCCTCATGTTCTAGCAGGGTGCCGAACGATTGCCTATCGAGATTGAAGCACACAAAAAGCACGCTCCACATCCTTCCTATCACTTTCTTGTGCTTGAGCAAACCTAGCCCTCTTCTCTACTATCGGATTGGAGATTTTCTTCACAAGAGTTGACCACTGAGGATAGATACCATCAACTCGGTAGCATCCCTTGTTGTAGAGCTGGCCATTGATCTCAAAATTGACCTCAATACTATTGCCTTCCACAAGCCTCCCAAACACCAGAGAGCGCTGAAGTATATTGATATTATTGTGTGAACCAGCTATGCCGAAAGAAGAGTGCCAAATCCGAAAATCTTGTGAAGCCACAACTTCAAGTATGACAACACAAGCTTTCACATGCCCCTTATATTGCCCCCCAAGCAAATGGGCACTCGTTTCCACTTCTAGTGCATATGATCTATGCTACCAAGCATTCCCGAAAAGCCTCTCTCTGCATTGAACGCCAACAACCGGGCTGTATCCGCGACATTTGGCTCTCTCAAGTACTATAGTGCTTGTACAATGATGCAAGACATGTGGACTCACTCATGCATACATAGTCATCCATTAGATGACCAAGAATTCCGTATGTAAGCATCCGGATAGTCGTAGTGCATTTTCGGTAAGAGGAGAAGCCAACATTTTCAAGGGCATCCTCTTTGCATCTAAAGTAATCATCATATGCTACCACTACCTTTCGAATACAGTTGAACACATGTCTTGCCATCCAGAAGCGGCGCTTGAAAAACTTGGGATTGAAGAGGGGGGACACACACTGAAAGTAGTCGACGAAGAGTAGGCAATGGTCGCTCTCTCTTTTGCGATTCAACCGGGAGCATGGCTCGGAATCGAACCCCTGAACCTCGGCCACTGCCTAGCAATGTGGTCAATGACGACCAAAGTAGCAACCACAAAGTCCTCATCGTCCGACGACAAATCATTCGAATCACAAATCAAATTGCTGAAAAAAATCATCTCCATTATCCATTGTACCTTGCGGGCAAAGCGCCGGACACCTTGCGGGCGTGGTGGAGTTCCGGCCGGTGAAGAGCCGAGCGCCATCCCCGTACAGGTAGAAGGCATGTCGAAGCAGATGCGAGTGCGGCTGGCGGCCATGGAGTGCGAGGCCGATGAAAGTGGAGGGGAGGCGAGTGCGACCGGCGCCCGTGGTTTCTCGTGCACCAACGCCGACAAGAATGTGCCTCAGATGCGGCTTTGAGGATGGGAGAGTGGGCGAATGCTGGAGACGGCCTGGGCGGCGTTCAAGCCGCGGAAGTGGGCGACGACGGGTAGGGCGACAAGGGCGGATGGTGTCGGAGTGGAGGTGGAAGGGGGGGGAATGGCCTACGTGCCACCAACGGGCAGGCCAAGGGGAGGACAAGGACGGGCGTCGCGTGCGCCCGCCTCGTGTCCGGGCTGATGCAAATCCTGTGCAAAATTGGGTCGGAAATGGATAGCGGGCGAACGAAATACGGATGTCCGTTCGTTTGGATCGCTGCGTTGAGCCATGATTTGTGTCTCTTTCAATCAAAATGGATAAGAATGAACAAAATGGGGGAGTGCCTTAGAGTTGGGCCAAGGAAAGAGGGGACTCACACAGGAGGAAGAACGAGTGACAAGTCTAGGGTAGGGTCAACCCAGATCTTTACTTGTCACCTATCAGTTCTTCTTTCCATACGAGACCACCCGTCAGAGGGTTCAGCCCTCTGTCCCTGTTCCCCCAACCTCGGCCCGAAGCAGCGGCCTGGATCAGGCTTCAGACCTCAGGGCTACACATCACGCCGTCCGCTCCGTCTCTCTCCCCAAACGCGGCGGCACCAGGCTGCTGCTCGGCTGCTCCCACACTCCTTCTAAACCCTCACTCCCCAACGTTCCCCTCCCGGCCGGGGTCGGACAGCCGCGCCGCTCGCCGGCGACGCGTCGGAGATGGACGGGGGCCACGGGCAGAGGCAGCCGCTGTCGCCGGCGATCCCGGCCTCGGCGGTGCTGCCGCACCAGCGGCAGATGCAGCTCCTCCAGCACCCGGCGCGCCCGGCAATCGCCGATCTCTTCACCCTGTACCTCGGCGTGCGTGCCCATCCCTTCCCCCCAATCTTTCACCGCACGCTCTCGCCAAACCCTAGTTCTGACCCTGCGTGCGCGTGGCCTTGCAGGTGAACTCGAAGCAGCGAGACGAGGACCCGGCGAGGGAGACCTCGTAAGTTGCTTCCTCTCCTGTGTGCTTCAAATCGGGTTGGATTTCGTGCGTAGTGCCGTATTAGTATTTGGTTAAGGTGGTATGGCAGATGATGTCGGATTATGTTTGTGGCGCCGTTATTTGTTTTAAGGCATATGGCGTTAGCCGAGCGCATGAAGATTATTATGCCTTCTTAACGCCATATTATGCTGACAATTTTGAAGTAGCTCGTGCAACCCTGGTGTGGTAGCTGTCTTTCTTGTACATTGTCTTATAGCACCTGTTCTGTACTCTGATCACGCGAATTATTCAGGAACAAGCTTCAGAAGAGAGTATCTGCTCATAACAGAGATCTGCCTCCCCGCGACGAGCAGTTCATTTCAGATTTTGAGCAGTTGTGCGTGCCGTTTCAGGTAAGCAGAAGCATTGCACAGATATTCATTTGACCACAGGGCAGAAACAGAAGAGATTGATTATGTTTCCCTTTTTTCTTAGGACCAGGAGCAGTTGCAGGCTGTCACGGAATCAGTTCTCATCTCATTTGTTCTGCAATGCAGTAGTCACGCTCCACAATCTCAGTTCCTGCTCTTTGCTACGCGGTGCCTCTGCGCTCGTGGCCACCTCAGATGGGACAGTCTCATTCCATCTCTACTTAGTGTAGTTTCCTCCGCCGAGGCACCAATGGGCCAAGGGGGTTCTGTGACTGTTGGTGGCCCTGTGTCTTCTTCATCAGCTATTGCAGTGCCAAATGCTCCAAGCTTTCACGCTTCAAATCCTACGTCTCCCTTGTCAGCAATGAACACTATAGGATCTCCTACTCAATCTGGTATTGATCAACCTGTAGGGGCAAATGTGTCACCCATGAAGGCGGCTGAGTTTTCTACTCTTGGGCAGCCTGGTACAACATCAAGAGGTGACCAGTCCCGCAGAGGAGCACAAGTTAGCTACCTGCATCATTTATCCTGTAGGATTATTTTAGCTGGTCTGGAGTCCAATTTGAAGCCAGCTACTCATGCTGTGATATTCCATCATATGGTAAATTGGCTAGTCAATTGGGACCAGAGACCCCATGGCGTGGATGAAGCTGATACAGTGCAAACTTCTAGGATCGGAAGGCCCGTGCATGAATGGATGCATCTATGCTTAGACGTGATTTGGATTTTAGTTGATGAAGAGAAATGTCGCATTCCATTCTATGAGCTTGTTCGCAGCAACTTGCAGTTTCTGGAGAACATTCCTGATGATGATGCAGTGATTTGCATTATTATGGAGATCCATAGGAGGAGGGACATGGTGTGCATGCACATGCAAATGTTGGACCAACACCTTCACTGCCCAACATTTGGAACTCATCGGTTCTTGTCACAATCCTATCCAAGCATAGCTGGTGAATCTGTTGCTAATTTGCGTTATTCTCCTATTACTTATCCTAGTGTTCTGGGTGAGCCACTGCATGGAGAGGTAATATTACCTTTTTTTCATTAATTAGCCACATCTTTCCTTTTATGCCTACTTTTCCCATGCTTGCATGGATTTTTATATTATACATTTATCGAAGCCCCCGGTCAAGCTCATGCTACCTCCATTCCAGTCTATAAGGCTTGCATACATCTTAAGATTTAACTTTGACCATCAGTTAGATCAATAATATACAAGTCATATGTCCTAAAAATTATACCATTGGAAACTTCTTTCGAATACAAATTCAACAATATAATTTTTGTGGCATATAATCTACATTTCGTTGGTTAAATTGATGGTCAAACTTGTTTCATGGAATGCGTGTGCGCCTTATAAACTGGAACGGAGGGAGTAGTGTTTACTATTACCTCCATGCAGAAATACTTTTATGGAGATTATTTTGATAGCAAGCACATATCATGAAGGTTTTAAACTTAAGCAAATAATTAGATAGAAAAAATAAATGAAATGTCCTTGTGAATACCCAAGAGAATGAGGGAGGAATAAGTTAATGTACAAACATTCTCTATTCAACAACATTTTTGGAAAGGCAGAATTGTGTGAACACATTCTGAGATAGATTCTGCTAATGCCATTTTCATGTGGCCGTATTAGATAGTTTTATGTATATTAGTGATTCTCATGTGGTCATGTTAGATGTATTTATTATTGTCTAAAGCTGCTATAGTTCAAGTGCAATGTTTTCAAAACGGTTTATGTTTAGTTACAAAGGGATCACTATTTTTTTCTATGGTTTAGTGGTTCAGTACTGCAAATACAAACAATACTATTTATTTGCGGGTGTCTTGCACATTATTGATGAATACAATATTCATCTTATGATTGATCATAAATTATATGCAAGATGCATGAAGTTACACACAAAACAAGTGAAATGAAGCAACTAAAAACTGTTAGGCAACAAACTGGGGCAGGATACCAAAGCTTACATTGCATTCTTGTTTAGGATCTTGCAAACTCTATTCCAAAGGGGGGTTTAGACTGGGAACGTGCTCTGCGTTGCTTGAGGCATGCTCTCCGCACAACTCCATCACCAGATTGGTGGAGACGTGTTCTTCTTGTTGCTCCTTGTTACAGATCACATTCTCAAACATCAACACCAGGAGCTGTTTTCTCACCAGATATGATTGGTGAGGCAGTTGCTGACAGGACAATTGAACTACTGAAGTTAACTAACTCAGGTTAGCATCTGGGAGCTTCACTGCTTGTTGATTCGAGTACAGATCCCTTCTCAAGTGGGTGGATTCCAGGTGTACATGGATGCTCACCCCTTTTACTAAATGCCCTTTTTAGGCATGCACCTTTTTTTGTTAAGAATATAAATCTGCTTGTCGGATATTCGTATGGAGTTATTAATTATTGCCTGCTGCCTATGCACTCATTACAGCTCTGTCATACTATTGCAGAAACTCAGTGCTGGCAAGATTGGCTTTTGTTTGCAGATATCTTTTTCTTCCTAATGAAAAGTGGCCGTATTGATTTTCTCGATTTTGTGGACAAGCTTGCATCTCGAGTAACAAATGGTGATCAACAGATTCTACGCAGTAATCATGTCACATGGTTGCTTGCACAGATTATCCGTATTGAGATTGTGATGAACACACTTAGTTCGGACCCAAGGAAGGTGATATACTCTTGTATGATGATATGTGCATATTTCTTATTTTTTCCTTCCTTTTTTCTAGTTACTTAAATTCAATTCTTTAGTTTTTTACGAGAGATGTAGGTGAGGCAATGACAATACTCCCTCCGATCCATATTAATTGTCGTTGATTTAGTATAACTGTTACTAAATCAACGACAACTAATATGGATCGAAGGGATACCAAGTTAGCGACAATTAATATGGATCGGAGGGAGTAGATTTTGTTAAACCTTACAAGAAGGTATCTACACGGTTGACAGAGTGTGTACACGGGGGGAGGGGGGGGGGGCGCAATCAAGGAGGAAGTGAGTCGTGGGCAATCAAAGAAGATGATGTGTATCTGAGTTGGTGTCCACAGACAGAGAGTCCAATAGAATTCCAACATATAAGGTGCTGAAGGGGCAGCTCCAGAAAAGACGATCCCTGGTTTTCAGTTCTTCTGGATTGCAGAGCACACAGTCCGAGTCCTCAGTGACATTGAATGGTATGCCTACGAGCCATGCCAATGGCGCTGAGTATCATTCTGTAGGAGCTATGCAAAGGCCTTAAGCTTGGAAGTGCATTTGCGGTTCCAAATCTGCTTTATAGGCGTGATCCTGGAGGAAAAGGAAGCATAGCCCTGTATATGGTGCAAATGTAATTGCTTTCCTTAGTTAACATGATGGTCGAGGAGGAGCTGTCGGAGATCGTATGTTCATCAACGGCTGCGATGAAGGGGGAAATGGAGTGCGATTCTTATTTGATGACTGGGTGTTGTAAAAAGGCTATTCTGTTGTGGAATATTATTAAATGCACTTTATCTGGTCTACACTCAATTTGTTTAACACTAACAAACTGTTACAGATAATAACAATACATGACTAACTTCACGTTTAAGAGCTGTAAAATCTTCAATGATTGCTGTTTTGTTATATCGGATAATATTTTTATGCTTCCTTTTGTTACTTGTCTTATTGTATTTGTCTTAGTTTCACAGTTACATGTTCATTGTAACCACATAATATCATTCTAATTATTTGCTGTTCTGTCAGGTTGAAACGACACGCAAGATAATTTCATTCCACAAAGAAGACAAAAGCCTTGATCCTAATAACATCAGCCCTCAAAGTATTCTTCTTGATTTCATAAGTAGCAGCCAGACTTTGCGCATTTGGTCTTTCAACACTTCAATTAGAGAGCATTTGAACAGCGATCAGCTTCAAAAAGGCAAACAGATAGATGAGTGGTGGAAACAGATGACAAAAGGTACTTGTGCCCTAGATTTACCATCATGCTCTGCTTTGTAAAAATTCTGGCTAAATCAAGAGTTCATTAAAAGGGATATGTGTAGATAGGCCAGGAACTAATTAAATGTAGGAAAATCCTTGTTTGCATTACATAATAACACTAGAATTGGGAATGCAGGCGATGCATTTCACTGAGAGATGCCTGGCTGCAAACCATTTTTGTAATTTGCAATTTTGCCTTCCTTCATGTATCTACTGATAAATTAGAAACATTTCCCCCCTTCAAATAGCTTCAGGAGAGAGAATGATAGATTTTATGAACTTGGATGAGCGAGCAATGGGCATGTTTTGGGTTCTCTCGTTCACCATGGCACAACCAGCATGTGATGCAGTCATGACCTGGTTTACATCAGCTGGAGGGGCAGAATTCATGCAGGGACCCAATATGCAACCAAATGAAAGAGTGACGATGATGCATGAAACTTACCCTTTGTCAATGGTGTTGCTTTCTGGGTTGTCTATCAACTTGTGTTTGAAGCTTGCTTACCAGCTTGAAGAGACTATATTTCTTGGCCAGGTAAAACTTTAAAAAATTACGCTGCTGCTAATACCCTAGTTGCATTTACATTTCTGTTCTGCATTTAGCTTTATAAAGCCCACCACAACTTCTTATTCAGACTATAAGCTTTGCGGTTGTTAGTTTTATATACATTAGTTGATACATAAATAGAAAATAGCTTAGTTCGCATATGGTTTCACATGATCAAAACAATTTATGTGAATAATTCTTTTGCTCATTTAAATAGCAATTGCTGAATAGCTCATATGTTACAGTTTTGCTAACAATATATGAACCTGTGACTATCTGTTTTAAAATTATGACATCATTTGCAATCTTGACTGGAAATATATTTTTCTCGAAGTATGCATACAGTCACAATTATCTGTTCTTTTGGTTTGATTGCTAATACTCATCTATCTTTAGATGCCATACAGTTGATATTGCTACTTTAATCTTAACTCTGTTCTTTGATAGGCTGTTCCTAGCATTGCTATGGTGGAAACCTACGTTAGGTTGCTGCTTATAACACCACATTCATTGTTCCGCCCACATTTTACAGTAAGTTTTGCTACCTGTTAATGTGATCTGTATTCTTCATATGGAGCTTCTGCCAGACTGACTGTTGTTTTCCTCTGATTTCCAAATTACTTTTTGTAATTGTAACTTATAACCCTAAGGGTCCCCTGTTCTGAGTTCGTGCAAATCATGGTCTTATGGAAATTCTGATACATTCGTGCTTTTTAAACTTGGCAGACGTTAACCCAAAGATCGCCATCTATTCTGAGCAAATCTGGTGTGTCTTTGCTCCTACTTGAGATTCTGAATTACAGACTACTTCCTCTGTACAGGTAATTCTTTACCTAATTTGATCTTTAGTTTTTTCTTCTTCTTTTTCTTAAAAGGAAAGTAGCTTTGGCACAGCAAAAGATTAGAATCTTACCTGAGTGTTTCTTTTCCCATCTCTTTCTCCTTTCTTTTCACCTCATTCGAAATGCCTTCTATATTGTGCATATAGAGATTTACCCTTCTAAACTGATCTCAGCATAATAATACATGAATTTCCTTTTGTTTTGTAGTCCTTTAGAAAATCCTCAAAGTCTGCGTCTTTTGTTGATTATATCATTGTGCGTTTCTTATTTTCTTACATTATTAAGGATCTTTTGTAGGTATCACGGAAAAAGCAAGGCATTGATGTATGATGTCACAAAAATAATATCGATGATTAAGGGAAAACGTGGAGAGCATCGCCTTTTTAGATTAGCTGAAAATTTGTGCATGAACTTAATTCTCTCACTGAGGGACTTCTTTTTGGTGAAAAAAGAGTTAAAGGTAAAAAGAACACACACTTTTCTTTAGAAATTCGACTATCACTAGTTTGTGGGGTGATGACTTCTATGTTTATGTAGGGACCAACTGAGTTTACTGAAACGCTTAACCGCATAACCATAATAAGCCTTGCGATCACCATCAAGACACGTGGAATCGCCGAGGTTGAACACATGGTTTATCTTCAACCACTATTGGAGCAAATTATGGCAACCAGTCAGCATACATGGTCAGAAAAGACTCTACGTTATTTTCCTCCCCTTATTCGTGACTTTTTAACGGTTAGGGCGGATAAGAGGGGACAAGCTATCCAAGCATGGCAGCAGGTATCATTTTTTGGGGACACATGTTTGGCCATTTATATCCGTATGCATCTACTGATCACCATCTTGGGTAGTTTGTAGCTCATTTTTCTTCAGGATTGATTAGTTACACTTCTGTTTGCTAAATCTTTTTTAGCTTGTAATAACTGCTCTTCTTATTTGTGGATAGTTTGGTGGAGAATGTATCAGTTGTATGCACCATTTATGTACTATTAGCATTAGAAAATGCCATTAAATATATACCTCCAGAGTGATATTATCACATATTCACATTTTGCTACTTTATGGTTAAGTTGAATAAATATGGTTTCTGTGCCCTGAAAATGCAGCATTTCCACATGCTTGTTCTAGCCATGTGTAAGAGTATAATATTGCCAAAGGTCTTGGATTGATTTCTTTAACTTGCTATCATATTGTTTTTGAGATTATTGTGCCGGGCGCCCGGGCCACATTGTTCTTCACCTTTAATTTTGACAATACTCTCATTTCAGGCAGAAACTACTGTTATCAATCAATGCAACCAGCTACTGTCACCATCCGCTGAGCCGAACTATGTCATGACTTATTTGAGCCATAGTTTCCCTCAGCATCGTCGATATCTATGCGCTGGTGCTTGGATGCTAATGAATGGACATCCTGAGATCAACAGCGCAAATCTTGTATGATCTTTTTTTTTGTGATTACTTCCATACGAGGGTTGTCAGTTACTCTATACATGTGCTGTTTGATCTTATCGCAGGCTCGTGTCTTGAGAGAGTTTTCACCTGAAGAAGTTACGGCAAATATTTATACAATGGTTGATGTTCTTCTGCATCATATCCAGCTTGAGCTTCAACGGGGGCATCTAGTGCAGGTGACACAAGATTTTTTTTTGTGTTACGAAAGTTGTCTCTTTGCCTTTTTGTTTTTTGTGGTTTTCCTTTTCTAGTAGCTTGCGTCTAAATTTTTCTGGTCGCTTATTTTTTGCAGGATTTACTTTCCAAAGCAATCACGAATCTTGCATTCTTTGTCTGGACACATGAGTTAGTTCCACTGGACATTGTGCTGCTAGCTCTTATTGACAGGGATGATGATCCTTATGCTTTACGTCTTGTGGTAAGTCCTCTTAAAAAAATTAGGTTTGAATCCCATATTTCTGTTACATCATTAGTTCGATAACCACTATTTAGTTACCAACTGACTGTTTCCCAGTTGTTAGATAGCTTTAAACATTCTACTAAAAACCAGTTCAACAGCTGTTCATGCAAATATTGAAAGCAGCTAATCTAATAGATTGGTTTTCGAGTTTAGGGTTGATAAGTAGACTCTCGCCAGAGTTGAGGGTTGAAAACCAGACACTTTTTGTATTCTATTTGCAATTTTTAAAGCTTGCACAAGTTGTTTAATGCATGGATATGGTAACACGTTACAGTTTTTGTATTAGTCATTAAAAGATTAACAGAGGGCAGCATGTGGATGCCTTTTGGTGACACATTACTATTATCAAAGTGTCGTAGGAATAGACTAGAGTACCCTGCTGTATATAGGAGGGCAGCACAAGGGCACCACCGTACGGGGCCAGAGATCTGGCTGGCGGTCACCAGTGGTTGAGCTCCAGCTCTGTGGAGGGCGCGGAACTTGAGGAGCTCGGGGATGATGTGTGGGTGCGAAGGGCATCGTAAGCTGTCAGGGGCTCGCGGATGGCTGTAGAGGGGAGCTCTCGGGCCATTGCCGCTGTTTTCTCCCAAATCTTAGACACCTTCATCGGGAGATGGGAGGAGATTAGACTGGGATGGGGAAAGTGGAAAACTACAGAGGATCTCCTTATATATATGCGCTGGCAGTTTGCTTGTAAATAATGTGTATTGCGGGGAAGTCTCCTGTGGAAGGTTTGGCAAGGGGCTGCAGGAAGCAACTCTGGTGGCGCTTCTCCACCCCAGTATAAAGCCGACAGGTGTTTGTTGAGTGTGTGCTTCTAGAGGGTTAGAAACACCACAAGCTGAAGCACAAGCCCAAACAAACAGGGTCTTTTGAGTACCAACCAGTGCTGAGCTGGCTAATTTCTACTCTAAGTAACAACTAGATTTTCGTCTGTGTATACCAAAGTAATTAGAAAGCATTGTACTCGGACAGATTTGATGTTTTAAAACTGAATAGTTGCTTCATCTGTGCATGCTAAAGCTTGGACTTGTTTTGATGATAAATTTAACATTACAGATAAGTCTGCTTGAAAGACCTGAACTTCAGCACAGAATTAAAGCATTCTGCAGTTCTCGTTCTCCTGAGCATTGGCTAAAAAATCAACCTCCAAAAAGAGCTGAGCTCCAGAAAGCTCTTGGTAACCATCTTTCATGGAAGGACCGGTAAGTGCAATCTTTTAATTGATATTTAAGTCCAGTGTTTTAGTTAAATATGCAATTATGCATTTGGAATTTGAACGATATATAACATATTCTTGAAAACATGTGTAAAGCAGGTTCATTTTTAACCTTAGTTGTCTTTTGAATAGCAATACCAACTAGCTATTTGATTGGAAAATTTGCTTGTTAATCTGATTGCCTGGTACAGTCTGATATATTTGGATCTGTAGATAAATTCGAGCGTACTGTGCTTAGTTTATCTTTAGTCAGTGGCGTTTCTGGGTATGCCTGATAAGTACTTGTGCATTTATTTCTCAGCCTTAAATTGAACCATCCCTGTTTTTATCTGAATCTCGCTGGTTTGGGAAACCCTTGTCCTATTCCCAACCATATATGGCCACTAGTAATAGACTTCCTGAACATTCTTAAGGGTGGATGTAAGATGCCTTTTTCTACGTATTGCTGTGATTAGATTTTACTTTAGCAATGGATCATATATCTACTTTACCCGGTAAAAGAACATATCTACTTTTTTCTGCATTTGTTTTTTGTTTGTAAAATCATCTTGATGTTTTAAGTGGCGTGCATTTTTCATGATTCAACTTTGTATAAGTAACTAATAAAGCAAGGTTTAGTGGTAGAAAAGCAATACATTGTAATGAAATTGATCAAAGTTTAGTTTTGAGTTTTTCGACAATTCTTCCAATTTGCTGCTCGGGCCAGTGCCAATAGTCTCAATATGTAGGGTGGAAACGGATTGGATGCTGACTAGATGGTACTCTTCCCAGTTTCTTTTCCATATTTTCAAAACGAGTACAGATGCAAATACGGATGTTGTCGAACACGAGGACAGCTCGGGTGCTACTTGAATACAGACATCCTAATTTTTTTTTTGCGAGGTTAAATATCCTAAAATTTTGACGACACACTATAGGGCACTTGATATTGCTGTTGATTGATGACACATGATGAACAGTGGTTCACTTGATCTCTTCTTTGGTTGTTCAAGTCTTCCAGCGGCACAATATACCAGCTAACAAGTCTTAGAGCTAGGCGGCAAACTAGTTTGGCATTCTATCTGTAAAAGTGTGGGTCATAATTAAGCGCATGGTAGATTTTTGTCCAGCTCTTTACGCATGCATCTTGATTCCTGAAAGCAACACCGTGACGTGATTGATTACTACTGTATGGTCATGTTATTACCGTGCGCGATGGAAGCTGAAAGGAGTAGGAGCGTGCCTGCGTGGAGAAGAAAGCGGAAGAGTCGCATGGAGGGCACTAGTGTGAAGAGGGCGACGTGCAAGTTGCTTGGCAAGGGATGCGACTGAGGTGTCTGATGCCAGAGCTTTGGCACTTCACTTTGTTTATTGGGCTTTTCCTTGCTAGCTGAGATCTAAGGGGACAGCCGCACCGGGTCAGGGAGCTGGATAGTTTTTACTCCGACACTGATACATTCGATTTCAAAATACCACATCCGCATTTATATCTGGATATTAAGTCCCCATATTGTCAGGATCCAGATTCGATTCTGATTCGGATGCAGATATTTCATCCCATAGTAGCCTTCTCTTGAATACGGACATCAGATAATTTGTATTATCTGGTGCTAGTTTCCACCCTTAACAATATGTTGCTCCGGTTCAGAGGGGCTGATGCACCTACAGAAAAACCCTACAAAGTGAGCCCAATAATTAATTTGCAGTTTGGGGCGCAGGGGTAGTTAGAAGGGTGTGCTAGCCTCAATCCCCTGGCTGATACATATATCTCTTTACTTTCTATGTTTATATTACCTTGTAGGCTTGTACCATGGCATATTATGTTGATTTGGGTATATTTGAATTTTTAAATCATATTTCTGTTGGTATATTTTGCCCTTTTGGGTTTCTGTGCAAAAGTTATTGAAGCTTTGATTCACTATAGTTGTTTTGTGAATGCAGCTATCCTCCCTTTTTTGATGACATTGCTGCCCGCTTGCTTCCAGTCATCCCACTGATAATTTATAGGCTTATTGAGAATGATGCTACAGATATCGCAGACAGGGTTCTCGCATTTTATTCTACCTTTCTCGCTTTCCACCCACTGAGATTTACATTTGTGCGGGATATTCTTGCATACTTCTATGGTCATCTTCCAAGCAAGTTAATTGTCCGGATCCTCAACGTGCTGGGTGTTAGCACCAAGGTAAACCCCTGTTTCTTTTCTGGAAACTCTTCTAGCTGTCCAGTTCTATTCATTCATACTAATGGTGATCATTTTACAGACTCCTTTCTCAGAATCCTTTGCTCAATATTTAGGGTCTTCAAATTCTTCTATTTGCCCACCACCAGAATATTTTGCCAACCTTTTGCTAGGCCTTGTTAATAATGTCATACCTCCTTTGAGTAGCAAGTCCAAATCAAACCCAGCAGATGCTTCTGGCAGACGCACAAATTTCAGCAAGCCTCATGCATCTACGCAAGCTGGTGGAAATAGTAACGCTGATGCTCAGAGGGCATTTTATCAAAATCAGGATCCTGGGTCATACACACAGCTTGTTTTGGAAACAGCAGCTATTGAGATTCTCTCACTTTCTGTGCCAGCTTCTCAAATAGTGTCCTCTCTAGTTCAATTAATAGCTCATGTACAAGCAATGCTTATACAGTCAAATACTGGTCAAGGAATGTCTGGTGGTTTGGGCCAAAACTCTGGGCTGCCAACTTCTCCTTCAGGTGCCGGTGCTGAGTCGGCAGGTGCCAGCCGAGGAAACACTTCAGCAAGTGGAATCAGCGCGAACTTTGTTTCTAGAAGTGGCTACTCTTGTCAGCAGTTGTCTGTTTTGATGATTCAAGCATGTGGCTTCTTGCTGGCACAACTCCCACCAGAATTTCACATGCAACTTTACTCAGAAGCAGCTCGAATCATAAAAGATTGTCGTTGGCTTTCTGACAGTTCGAGACCTGTGAAAGAGCTTAACTCAGCTGTTGGTTACGCACTTCTGGACCCAACATGGGCTTCTCAAGACAGTACATCGACAGCCATAGGTACCGTAAGACATTTTTGTTTACTGTGTTTTTACCCCATTTCAGCTTAAACATCTGGGCCCATTCAGTTCAGTGTTAATTTAATACAGTTATACTCCCGTCCCAAAATTCTTGTCTTAAATTTGTCTAGATACGGATGTATCTAATACTAGAACGTGACTTGATACATCCGTATCTAGACAAATCTAAGACAAGAATTTTGGGACGGAGGGAGTACCATTTTGTGCTCTGGTTATATGTTTGTTCTGCCTTGATTGCAGGTAACATTGTGGCCCTTCTACACTCATTTTTTAGCAATCTTCCTCAAGAGTGGCTGGAATCTTCACATACTGTCATCAAACATCTCCGGCCAGTGACTTCAGTTGCCATGTTGAGAATTGCCTTCCGCATATTGGGCCCCTTATTGCCTCGTCTAGCCTTTGCTCGACCTCTATTCATGAAGGTATGCTTGGTTTTCCCTTTGTACTTCCTAGTTACTAAAAGAATGTATAATTTGGATTTACAGCTGTTTTGAACAAATTTCTACGATATATGTTACACCTGTAATCTCAATAATCAAAGCAAGATCATGTTCCAACATGGCTTCTATTCTGTCTTCTGTTTTAGAAACTTCACACTGAAAAAAGCATTGCTAGCCTCTTTCCAATGTACTCCCTTCGATCCATATTACTTGTCGTTGCTTTAGTACAACTTTGTACTGAAGTTGTACTAAAGCAGCGACAAGTAATATGGACCGGAGGGAGTAGTAATTTTTGTCTATTTAAAGACTGCAATCCTATAGGAATGTTTTTCCTATATATATGTTTGGAACAGGGAATGAGTTTCTAGGATTTTTACGGAGTGACTCTCAACAGTTCCTCTCGTGCATTCATATAGGCTCGCAGTCATATATCATTAGGCCCTACACTTGTCTGATTTGCTCTGTTGTGTCTTCGACACAATTGAGCTGTAAGTGTGCCCTTGCTCTCTGAAGGAAATAAATGAATGCATGTTATTGATTGTTCCCCACTACCCAATGTTTTCATACATGGGAAGAGCTTCATGCAGGCCAAAGGTGTCCGAGACCCACAATATCCGCTCTTGCTATATCGCTAGTTTTCATCATTTTCGCACCAACAGAAACACCATTTTTCTTTACTCCACCAGCCCCTGCTCTGCTGGCTTCACCGGTGGTCCGATATATTGTTGTACGAAGTACAGTTTATTTGTTGTTCTGTACTAATTTTCTCATGTCCTCGGGATCTGCAGACACTGGCTTTGCTGTTCAATGTGTTGGGGGATGTGTTTGGGAAGAACTCTCAGGCCTCACCTCATGTGCCGGCATCAGAAATTGGAGACATCATCGACTTCGTGTAAGATACTCCTAATCCTTGCTGAAAATTCTCGGGCATGGACTACATGTATCTTCCCATTCTGTGCTCAATCGTTAATTCAGTGTATAACTTCTCATATGAGCTACTTCATGTTCTCATCACGAAAACAGGCATCATGCCGTCATGTATGAAGGTCAAGGCGGCCCGGTTCAGAGTACCAGCAAACCTAAAGTGGAGATACTGACATTGTGCGGGAAATTGCTGGACCTGCTTCGGCCCGACGTGCAGCATCTCCTGTCCCACCTCAAGACCGATCCAACCTCGTCGATTTACGCGGCGACCCATCCAAAGCTAGCGCAACAACACCCATCCTAAGCCACAGCACAACATGGATGATGTAGAATAGTGTACACCTGGACTGCTGCGGCTTGGCTGATTTCGCTGTACAGGCCTGAGCGCCAAGCGGCTTTAACCAGTTAACTCGCTGCCAGACCGGAACCTGGAGTTTGTCTCAACGGTTAGGGGCAGATTGTCCGCTGGATCTGTGTTGTAACCCATATATATGTAGCAGTGGTGTAGATCGCGACGTTTATCATCTAAAAGTTAGCTTGTCTGTCAAAGCATATTTACTGTCAACTCCATGCAAGCGCTTGTGCATTTCGTTCGTCGCTTCATGGCTGCAACTCATTGGCTGGAGTTGGCGGTACCAAGTACTGCCCCTTTTCCTCTGATGCTGCAGTGCAGGACACGGCTCGTTTGGTCGACGGTCACCGTCAGGGGTTACCCGTCGTGACACCGATCTGAGCCGAGCAAGAAAGAGTGCATCGCATGCTTGCAGGGTTTGTCACGGAGCAGGCGCCAAGGACGGACGGACCCTTGTCGCCGGTGGCCATCAGACGCTCGCTGGTGTACCCCGTGTCCTGAACCGCGGACGTCGCGTCACAGTGGCGTGCTGCGTGCGAGGCAGCTTCTCTGCGGTTGGGGTGGCCCGGAAAATTTCGTTATTTTCCACGTTAACATAGCCCGCACTCCTGTGCAAACTACAGTCACCGATTGTACTGCTGACCGCGGGCAAGTCCACCAGTGTCAGCTATGCCTCGTGAACATCAGTGGTTACTTCTCTACAGTTTTCATTTTTCAACAGTATACCCCGGGTCCAAATCCCTATGTTCACGTGTTGGGTACAAAGTTTGTGTGAAAATCCACACGTTTCCGAGCCTCCCACGGTTCATTCAGCCTCTTTCTTTTCCGATAGATAGATAGTACTACTGCCGCGGTGATTAGCAAGCAAGGTCCACGTAGTACGTGCCTGGTAATCCGTGGCCCGTTTTCTCCTGCTGCTAATCCGTGGTCGGGTGCACCGCCTAGCAGAAAGAAACACCATGCGTATATGCATGCATGGTCCACCCGTGTGGGTGAGGCCGAGGCCGGTCGATCAGAGCGAGCAGAGGCCGGCTCACACGTACTGGGGCTCTGCGCGCCACGTGCGCGTGGCCCCTTTCCACTTCCGGCCGCACCTATTAATCCCCCGCTACGGGCCTCCGCTCCCCACATTAAGGCCAAACTTCTTCCTCCTGGGACTGACTGATTCCCTCGAGACCCGAGCAAGCGCCTGCCCCCGCCGCCTCCCTTCCCTTCCCAGCTCGCTCGCTCACTGGTGCTCGTCCGGATCGATCGACCGGCAGAGATGGGCAGGCAGCCGTGCTGCGAGAAGGTGGGTCTCAAGAAGGGCCCGTGGACGGCGGAGGAGGACCAGAAGCTCGTCGCCTTCCTCCTCTCCCACGGCCATTGCTGCTGGAGGCTCGTCCCCAAGCTCGCAGGTCAGCGACGCTTACACTCGTAGCATATGCATGGCGACGGTTCGGTTCGGCCACCCTGCAAACGCACACAGTACATTTCGTCTTAAAGTTTCAATCGCGTGCAGGGCTGCTGAGGTGCGGCAAGAGCTGCCGCCTCAGGTGGACCAACTACCTGCGCCCCGACCTCAAGCGGGGCCTCCTCTCCGACGACGAGGAGAAGCTCGTCATCGACCTCCACTCGCAGCTCGGCAACAGGTGTGTGTGTATCCAGCTCGACTCCTCCCCTCCGGAGTCCGGACATTTTTCTGCATGTTCGCGTCGTGAATTCTGTTCTTGTGCTGCGTCACAGATGGTCCAAGATCGCGGCGCGGCTGCCGGGCAGGACGGACAACGAGATCAAGAACCACTGGAACACCCACATCAGGAAGAAGCTCAAGAAGATGGGCCTCGACCCCGTCACCCACCAGCCGGTCGCCGCCTCCCGCTCCGCCCACCCTGAGGACCCGCAGCAGGACCCCCACTGCGACGGCAAAGCCTCGTCCCAGGAATCGGCCGGCTCCGGCACCGGCGCTGGCGCCGAGGAGGAGGCGCCGACGAGCGCCGAGCCGAAGCAGGGCGCCGCCTGCTCTGCCTCCACCGCGTCGGCCGTGTCGCCGTCCCCCTGCTCCTCCTCGTCCGCCTCAGCCTCGGCCTCGGCCTCCGTCGCCACGCCCGGCGGCGCCGACGTGGACTGGCCGGACCCGCTCGACCTCTTCCAGGTCGACGCCATCATCGACATGGACTGGGCCAGCATCTTGTCCGGTAGCGGCGGCGGCGGCAACATTGGCGTCGATCTCTTCGACCAGTGCTCCGACGTTGGCTTCGATCAAGAGGTGTGGATGTGATCCTGACGATAGTGCTCGAGGGTTAGAGTTAGATTGTGCCAGGAACACCTCACTTCTTTCCTTCTTCTAGTTGTTCTCCTCTCAGTCACTCGCTCTCCATCTGCTCTGTTTTCTTTGGTATCTTGGGAGAGCATTTGTCCATGTTCATGTCCATGCATGCATGCATACTTGTTGATAACGAATGAGAAAAATGGCGAGTGTGGTTTGTGAAAATCCGTGAAACGAAGAAAGTGTCAAGAAGCAGTTCGCTGGATCATCGATCACGGTATGATCTTTCAGTTTGTCTAATTCACGTCTAGATGTTTTTTATGAATGTCACGTCTAAGCTCCCACAAATATATAATGCAGCAACAAGAAAAAAACTAAGAAAATAATAATCCATAAACAGAATGGAAATTAGTTTAGATGTGACATAATCTAGATGTGTCCTAAACAGACCTATGATCTATGATCTTTGGTTCAACACGCTCATGCACACGCACAAAAGAACAAACATTCACAACCGCTATAAACATATTCAATTCTGAAAGCGAAAAGCTAAGCCTTTCGTCAAAGAAATATGTTTTGTTTTATGAACATGGCTCAATAGTATTTGTGCATGCACGCTCCAATGATGGACTGCGGCAGAGACTCCCTGGAACGAAAGCTCAGTGCTTCCGGGACCAGTTCGGAAGTGTGAGGAGTGCTTTAGAAAATAGTAGTGGAGTACTTAAGTTCAAGATGTCTGTTGCTAATATAACCACACACCGATTAGTTAAATAAGAAAGGCTCCATGCACAAAAGCATCCTTGTGTAGATAATCCAAAAAGAAAAGAAATAGATCATTCAGAAAACAGTACTCAAAGAAGGATCATTCAAAACTTTTATGGTCGCAGCCTTGTAGATCTTCTCTTTGCCAGGTCTCGAGAAGCATCCTTGCAATCACCGGGAACATAATTCTCCTTGATTTGACCGTTAGGCTCTGTTTGAGATTGAGTGTGTTTTTTCGCGAAGGGCGTGGTTAGGTCTCAGTCGACTGAGATTTAACCAAGTCTCAGTCAAGTGACATAACATTCAAGAAAGAAAAAGAAAAACTAAAAAAATGCATGGATCTTAATGTAAAATCTTACGGATATAGCATCAACTGACACTTAACCAAGTCTCAGACGACTAACATTTAACAAGACTGTTTTGCGAAATACCAAGGAGCACAAGAAAACACCCCCAATAAAAGCAGGCCCTTTTTCGATAAATAAGAAAAAACAATAAAAAACAGGCCTTTAGATATACACTGTTTTGCTTGGTTCATTTGCATCAACACCTAAATAATTACATACAATAAAACCTTCATGAACTGAATATTTTACTTTTATGTTACATTTGAGAACCCCTTAAATGCCTTCTCAAAGGGTTGTCAAAATTTTGAGATATATCTAATTAGACTTTTTTTCACTTATTTATGCTGGGAAGAGGGAAAAATGACACTGTGACACATGTCATGGGCACTGCTCCTTTAATTTGTCCCTCAAGGCAATTGTTGGGGCAGAATCTGCTTAACGCGCATGACCTTTTTACATGAGTAGGTCAAATGCATTTAGTTGTGACAAGAAATATATTCAGTTGATATCTACATCAAAATAGGGGTTTCTCCATGAAGTCCTTGTATACAATACTGGCACACCTAGGTGCTCGTTCTCAATCATTAAATCTGGAAAACTAAAAGAATCAAAGGGGAGGGGTTATACTCACCGAGGATAATCTTTGCAACAAGCATTGGTCGAACAATCCAAAATGTTTCTTCTGTAATCAAAATAAAATATATAGAACACTTACTTTTGTAAGTCTGATAAGTCATTTTGCATGGCAAGTCATTATCACACAACATAGGCAATGTCCGGTTTACGCCCCTCGTTAGTATATTGTTGACATGTTTAGTTTGGAAGTGTGAGTACTATACTATACTTTGGCACTGGTAGTACTTAATTTCAAGAAGTCCCTTGCTAATATAACCTACCACTGATTAGATAGTAAGAAAGGCCCCACTCAGAGAAGACTCATTTCGTACCTAGGATGGATCCTAAGTTCGGCTTCAAAAGACTGGATTGCTTGGGAGATACTTCCTCCATTTCAAAAAAGAACGCGTAACAACAACATGGGTACCAAGGAGGTGTTAAGAGTGTTCTTACGGCTTTATACATTGACTCATAAAGTTACTAGTCATAAATGCTCATGTATGAATTGGTTTGCCATGGCTTGATTTCGTAATACAATTGTGACATGAAAAAAAGATAAAGATCAAGACATGCTCTATTATGAAAAAGATTAACCACTCCACTCTTAAGAGAATATGTGTATTTTTTTAGCTTTAGAGGAGAAAAATTCACATTGTGACACACGTGATGAACACCACTCCTCTAATTTGTCCTTAAGGGGAATTGTTGGGGAAAATCTTTCATTTTTCTTTTGCTTTTTGTGTGTCAACAATAAAGATAGCATAACTAGGAAAGAAATAAAACAAGCAAATAAGGTGTTTGTGTGCAGGTACCCGGTTTGTTTGGTGAAGCCTCCCCGGCAATGGCGCCATAAATTCTTATACTATTTATAATAATGTTGGGATTCCTCGAAGAGTAAGGGTGATGTAGTATAAGAGCAGATAGTATTTCTCTCAGTTAAGAACCAAAGCTTATCGAACCAATAGAAGATGGCACACAAACAACTTTAGCAGTACCTGCACACACACAAACAAATGTTTGCACCCAACAAAGACAAGGGGGCGTCACTCCCCTTGTTCTTGACAGTTGCAAGTATCAAATTTGATAGTGGTAGATATAATAAATAAGAATAAAAAATAAAAGTAAAGAAAACAGCTAGGAATTATAAGATTTGTTTAAATATAAATGTGAATGGACCTGGGGGTCATACCATTCACTAGAGGCATCTCTCTCATAAATAGCATTGGTGGATAAACAAACTACTGTTGCACAATTGACATAAAAGCGCATAGTTATGATGATCATCCATGGCATAATTAATATATAGGCATTACGTCTGCGACAAGTAGACTATAATCCAACTGCACCTACTCTATTGCTTCACGCGATCTAGCATGCATCTCAAAGTATTAAGTTCATGACAAACAGAGTAACACATTAAGCAAGATGACATAATGTAGACAGAATAAGATCATGCAATATGTTCAAACCCCGCCCTTTTATCCTTAGCAACAACAATGCAATATGTGCCTTGCAACCACTCCTCTCACAGAGTAAGGACACCGCAAGATTGAACTGATGGGGAACGTAGCATGCAATTTCAAAAAAATTCCTACGATCACACAAGATGAAAGAACATGCGGTGCCCCCATGTTTGGTTTTGGTAATTGATGACAATCTCTATGGACTAATGGTTGCCTTGAGTTATATTTGAAGGATTTGTCCATAGGCATTTCTTGAAGTCCATGCGTTGGTTTCAAGGAGTTTATGTGGTGACCAAGGTGTTATTAAGGAATTATCCAAAGATTGGTCATGTGAGAGTTGAGCTTATTGCAAGCATGTCTTGAAGAAGAAGATTGTGTGATCATTCATGTTTACCTTCAAGACATCATCCAAATGAAGAGAGTTGGAAAGAGTCAAGGTTGATCAAGACTAAGTCAAGAGTGAATCAAGTTGATCAACACACAAAGCGCACAAGATGTACCGAGGGATCAAGCGATCCCATGGTATGGTAAGCATTGTCAATTACGCTTTGTGGGGTTAGGTTGCGGTGTGCAAGTTCAAGTGAAGCGGGCAAGTTCAAGTAAAGCATCACGAAGAGATCAAATGCTTGAAGCCATTGTGGTGACAATGGACTTGTGAAGATGTGCGGAAGGGTGGCTCACCCATAGTGGAGTATGGGGGAGCAATCAACTAGTCTTCATCGAGCCAACGCAATCAAGAAAGGTGGTCCATCTTGAGGGAGTCAAGATCGTCATCATCTAGCTCAAGTGGACCATGTGCAAGGCAAAGGTTTGCTCTTGATAGGTTTTCTATTTTACCGGTCTCATGATGGTAGTTGGGAGACCGGGTTATAGGATCGATTGCCGTACTATCAGGGGGGCTCTCGATGAGTAGCTTGATCGTATCGTTCATAGAGAGCTCAAACCATTGCATCCTTGCATCATCTTTATTGGTTCTTGTTTGGTTCTTCTCTTTGTGAGTTTTGGAGCTTATGGTCATCTTGATGACAAGCTCGAGTTCATCGAAAACGGAGTTCACTCGCATCTTCTATGATGTTTTCGATGTTGGAGGTTATGCCGGTTCTTCTTGGTTGGAGGTTTCACTCCTCTATTTGTTGGCATACCTCCCCTGCCTCTTCTTACTAGTACCGCTTGTAGCGTCAAGCGGTAGTACCGCTCTACTACCGCCTCGATTTTGTGTCTGCTCTTTTCGTGTCGGGTTCAGCGGTAGTCACGCGGCAGTAAGGCACGGTAGTTCCGCCTATAAGCGGTAGTACCGCTCCGGTCGAGCGGTAGTACCGCTACTGCACTACTGCCACCGTACTCTGCCATGTCCTGCCTCCTTTTGTCCCGTGTTCTGCTCCTCCAGCGGTAGTACCGCTGGGGTGAGCTGTCGTGGAATTGTCACGGCAGATGTCCTTGAGCTAGGACTTAGTCGTGGAGCCATCGCAGCTAGGAAGCTTGAAGGGGTTAAACGGGACAAGGAACACGAGGGTTATACTGGTTTGGCCCCTTACGGCGAAGGTAAAAGCCTACGTCCAGTTGAGGTGGTATTGATTAGGGTTTCGATGACCAGGGAGCTTAACTGCTATGCCTGGCTCTCGACGAGATCTTTTTCTCTCCCTCAACCACCGCCGGGTCGTCCCTTTATATAGAGAGGTTTACGCCCAGCAGCTCTCAGAGTCCCGGCCGGCTCATAAGAGTGTCCGGCTCGGACTCTCAACTATTCTTGCCTTACACTACAAGTTCTACCATAATAACGATCGTAACTATGGGCTTTAAGCCATCTCCGGGTCTTAAGCCCATCTTTGGCCCACCTTCTTCAAGCTTGGCGCCGGGCTTCAGGTAATGACCATTATGAGTAACCCGGCCCCTCCGGGCGGGTGACTCTAAGGTTTATATCCTCAACATTAGGCCCCAGATTGATTTGAGCCGGCTCATGTCAATCTTCAATTCCTTCGATAGAAAATCTCCGGCTTACAATTGTGTGAAAGCCATAACCCGTCGTGACGTCATCTTCTGGATTCCGGGTAATCCGCCGTGACGTCATCTTCCATTAAGTCCATTTTTTACTCCACCATATCCGCAACGGATCTTATCTTTAACTGCCGTCCCGAAAATCGAGGCGGTTTTATGGTGAGATAACCGCGCCGTGGCCTTCTCGTTTCTCGCGCCCACTTATGAGTCTCACCATTATAAATAGCCCGGCCCAATGAGCCTCCAGTTACTTCGCCACCTCCATCTTCTTCCTCTCGCCACTGTGCCGCGCTCGAGCTCCACTGCCGCCGCCGCCGCGAGTCTCCGAGTCTTCCCCGCCTCCGGCCGCTGCATCAACCTGACGTGACCAGATAAACTGCGGCGACCTCCACACCTTTCCAGTACCTGTAAGTCTTTGCTACCCCGTAGAACAGATCTACAATAGGGTTTCTTCCTGTTCTTCTCGTGTTCATCGCCGTTCCTCGCGAGTCCTCGGTAGATTTCATTTTTACCACCTTTCTTGATCTTTGACTGTATAGAACTGTTGCGGTAGTTGTTTCACGCCCGTTTCCAATGTTCATAGATCCCTTCTTACTGCATAAAGGCTCCGTTCAAACTCATGAACTTCCTCTGCGTCTGTTTTAGGTCTAGAAACTTTTTCTTTTAGTCAACCATTTTGATCCAAAATTTTCACTGCGATCTGTGAAACTTGTTTTCACCTCACTTAGTAAAAAACTGCATCTGCTGAGCTATGGCGGCTTACATTTCCGGCTCAAAGAAGCCACGCGCCGTAAAACCTTCCGGCTCAAAAGAAGCCACGCGCCGTGAAATTTTCTGGCTCATTTATGATAAAACTGTAGATAATTAAATTACTCTAAATACCTTCAGCGGCTTAGATAACCCGATGCACTTAGCCATATGTCATTAGGCCCCTGCATAAGCCTCCACTTTAAACATTGAACTGTAAATTCCCTCCGGCTTATAATTAAACCGGACATTTCCTTTTATCATAGGCTTCCGACTTTCATCATGCCTCCCAAAGCTCCCAAAGCACCCATCACTTGCAACTGGATGAGGTCCAATGTCACAGACGAAACCTTAGCGGACTTTGTGAAGATGGGTTACCTGCCCAAGAAGGACGTCATGTCTTACCGCGCCCCTGACCCGTCAGAGGAGAGACCACAGCCAAGGGACGGGGAGGTGGTAATATTTGCGGATCACATGAGCCGGGGCTTCGCACCGCCCGGCTCAAAGTTCTTTAGAGATGTGCTGAATTTCTTTGATCTGCGGCCACAAGACATTGGACCCAATTCCGTGTCAAACATATGCAACTTCCAAGTATTCTGCGAAGTCTACCTTGGAGAGGAGCCCAGCCTTCTGCTCTTTAGAGAGCTATTCTATTTGAACCGCCAGAACGAGTGTGCCAATGGATCGAGCCTGGAACTTGGCGGAATCTCCATTCAACGCCGGAGAGACTGTCTTTTTCCTTACGCCGAGCCGCCAAGCCACCCAAAGGACTGGAACCAGACGTGGTTCTACTGCCAGGACACTTCGCCGGCTGACGAGAGCCCGCTGCCCGGCTTTCGTCCCTCGCGTCTGGAACCAACTCACCCTCTGTCAGATAAGCTATCTCAGGCAGAGCGCCAACCTCTGATCCCCACCATCAATAAAATCAAGGCTCTCCTGGGAAATGGACTCAACGGCATCGATCTGGTCCGGGTCTGGATCTCATGGCGGGTGATCCCCTTAAGCCGCCGCCCCGGCTTAATGTGTGATTACACGGGCCGGAAAGATGATCCCCTGCGACACAGCCGCAACGATCTTCCTGAAGACGTTGCTGAAGACATGACCAACGCCCTCTTGAATGAGAGCTTGGCAGACTGCGGGAGGACCGGCTTAAGCCCCTTCTGCAAAACCAACCCGGCCCCAGCGGTAAGCCGCTGATCTGAACATCTTATCTTTCCCTTTAGATAGCTTTCATCTGAACCTTAAAAAATCGTCATTGTATTTTTCAGGCTGATGATAAATTCTGGAAGGTCAAGTATGACCATGAGGCGGCCAAGAAGGCCAGGAAAGCTAAGAAAGCCGCCAAGAGAGCCGCTCCCCGCAAAAAGGGAAGCAGGCCTACTGCCTCAGAGCTGCTTCAGCTAAGTGACAGCTCCGAGTCAGAGGTAACCACTGAACCTGTAAACTCTTGCTGTATTTCTTGTTTATTTCTGTCTATCTTATCAATACTGTCCATCAGCAGGATGACACCGGAGCAAGTAACCCAGTGATTGAAGAGGTAATGACACTTTCCTCCGACTCGGAGCCCTTGCCAAGGCTGAAAGTCCGAAGAGTAACCCGGAAAGTAAGATTTTCACATCCTTTAGCTTATCAAGATCCTCAATTTCTTTTGAAGCAACAGATTCATGAGAGCCGGTGGCACACACGGACCAACAAGGATGCTGACCTCTCCTCCGGTTTACCTGAGGCGTCAAGGAAGCGCCGGACCGAGGTTATCTCCAACTTATATCCTTTTCATCCTTTGGCGGGTGTTATACGTCAGCCGCTCAATTCTTCTGATTCGAATTATCAGGAAACTTCACCCTCCTCTGGCGACTCTATGCAATCGAACCTGCCGGCTTTCAAGACCATACCCGGGTAATGATGATCATCTCTTGTTGTACTTATCTTTACTCATACCTTTGTACTAACTTTTTGTCCTTTCAGCGCTCAAGCAAAGCTCAGTAAAAGAGCAAAGAAGAATAAGCCGGCTGAAGAGCCGGTCGTGACGGAGCCGGAGGTGTCAGCTCAAGAGCCGCCAGTTGCCTCTGCTCCTGAAGCCACCGCTCCAATCGACAAGCCAATCGCAGAGACTTCTGCTAATCCGGAGACCTCCAGCCCGGCTCAGCCGGCCTATGACCCGGACGTGGTAATCACCCGGACGGAGTTTGTTGGGCCGGGGAGACCCACTGCGCTGGCCAAGTGCTCCGCCAAGGAAGAGTTGCTAGAGCGCCGCCGGGCCAATCTGGACCTCACCAACTATGCTAACCTGAGCATCGGAGAGATCGTCTCCGGCTATGTCAGTCAGGTGCACAAGAGCCGGGACTTGGAGATCGACATGGTGAATCAGATACAGCAGAAGTCTGAGGTACCACTCCATTGCTTACTGCATAGTTATCTTTACCATACTCTAGCCCCCAAGTCTACTACTTATGATAGAATATGTTGTAGACTTATCTTCCGGCTTACTCTCATGAACCGGTAATTTTGTAGATAGAAACTTTCAACATGCATTAGCCCCCAAGTGCCAAGTGTCTTTGCTTGGAAAGCGCTTGGGACTTTTAAAATTGCATAGTAACTGTTCATACTATAGCCTGGAAATTGTACAGGCTGCTGGCAAGAAGTTTGAGGCTGATATTTCTGATCTGAAGAACCGCCTGAGGACACAGGAAACTGAGACCCGGAAGGCCAACGCCAAATTTGTGTCCAGTATTGCTGCTCAAGAGAAGCTGAAGAAGGACTTCGAAGCTGAAAGGAAGACTTGGGCCGAAGAGAAGGCTACTCTGGTGAGCCGGGCCGAACAGGCGGAGAAGGCTCTGACGGAGAGAACCGCCGAACTCTCCGGCTTAAAGCGCCACGTGTCACAGATGGTCACCGCCATCTTCGATAAGTTATTCCGCCGATTCTTGATAAGTTCATAACCTTTATATCTCATAACTCCCATCACTGAGAACGGCTTATCTTACTTTGTTAAACAGGTCCCAGAAGCGCCAACCTCAATCAGAACGTGCTGACCAAGCTGAAGGCCGTGTACACCCTGGTGGAGCAACTCTACACTGGGTCACAGCGGGCTTTGGCTGTGGTGGCCCTATCCAATGAGGTTCCGACTCACCTGGCAGAAGTACTTCGCCGGCTGGCCGTTCTTCCTCAGCGTGTCCAAGAGCTGCGACGGGCCTCTGCAAGAGCCGGAGCTATAGCTGCACTGAGCCGGGCCAAGGCCTTCCTTCCAGAGCTAGACCCGGCGGACATTGCACTTGGTTACCCCAGCTTGAAGGAAGACGGCACCCCTTTCGACCAGAAGGACTTTGCTGCCTGTGTGAAGAACGTGCGCCCAGTGGCCACCCTGATTGGAAATGACACGGATCTGACCAAGTACCAGCCGGGCTACGATGCAGAGAATCAGAGGATCCCCACTCCGCGTTATGAAGCCATCAGCTTAGTCCCGCCGACTCGTAAGCACACCTTTGCCCCGGAAATTGACCCGGCCGAGTTAATTGACGAGGAAGCTCAATTTGAAGCTTTGAGCGGCATTGACTGGAAATCGTCAACCTTCCAGGTCTTGGGAACAGCCGGAGGAGCGGAGAGGGATGAGCCGGAAGCTTCGACCCAGCAAGCATCTTAACTCTGTAGGCGGCTTGTTTAAACAATGCTTCACCCTTTTGGACTCGGGGAGTCTTGTAATAGAATAGGACCAACATTTTAACTTTGTCGTGCCATCGTGCACGTGCTGAATGCTTAATTCCATTGAAGTTGCTTCCTTATATTCCTCCGGGTCATAAGTGATCATTCATGTTCCTTAAGCTCAAATAGTTGTCTTTAACTATCCTGCATAGAAAAACAAATCACAAGGCTCTAGGCGGCTTACCGCACTGAGAAGCATAGTCTCATACATATAACCCGGAATATGAATCTAAGTCACAAAAGACTGGCCCTCCATTATGTCCTTGATATAACCGCAATAACACACTTACAGGCCTTCAAGTACACTTCCGGTTTATATAACTCGGATAATAAGGTTGGTACCTCAACTCAGGTTTACCAGTCTTGATAATGATGATTGTGTGCGACTAGCATTGTGAATCAAAGTTAAGCCGGCGGAACAAGAACCGCCGTGTACACTATTGATACCACCAGAAGAACTTGTTGTAAATCCGAAAGTCAAAACCTTAGGGGCTTCCGGTTCGAATACGACCAGAGACCCGTCCCAAAGGGGTTAAGCTAAGATTCGAATGCGATCATATAGCCCCCAGTGGGTTTGGCGATGCCGATCAAGAGGGTACCGACAGCTATGTTCTCTTTGGTTCGAATATGACCCATGTTTGAACAGGAAGCCCCCAAATGACCTTAAGAGTTGTTTAACGACGCTGATTCGAATATGATCCACGTCGGTTCCCAAAGGGGGTTGAGCTATGATTCAAATATGATCAAAGAAAACTCCCCAATGAGCTCGGCACTTTGCCAATCAAGTGGGTATCGACAGCTATGTTCTCTTTGGTTCGAATACGACCTATGTTTGAGCAGGAAGCCCCCAAGTGATTATATTGCGTACGACTAGATTCGAATACGATCATAAGACGGATCCACCTCCAAGTTACCATGTGATCTTGTAATGGAAACAACACATTTACCTTTGGAGGAGAAAAAGGACAGATGTCCTGCTTTATTGCTTATCATAATATATACATGGCTTATAGAAATATGTACATTATGAGAGCTGATGGCTCAAGTGTAATAAGGCCGAAGCTGAGCTATGTTCCACGGCCGACGGGTCTCCTCCTCCGACTTACGTAAATCTTTGTGCTCCCGAATGTCAATGAGGTAATATGACCCGTTGTGCAAGTTCTTGCTGACCACAAAGGGTCCTTCCCAAGGCGGGGATAGTTTGTGCGCATCTGTTTGATCTTGGATGAGCCGGAGCACCAGATCACCTTCCTGGAAGACCCGGGATTTAACCCGGCGACCGTGATAACGGCGCAGGTCTTGTTGGTAAATCGCTGATCGAGCTGCCGCCACATCACGCTGTTCGTCCAACAAGTCAAGAGCATCTTGGCGCGCCTGTTCATTATCCGCCTCAATATAAGCCGCCACTCGAGGCGAGTCATGACGGATGTCACTGGGGAGGACTGCTTCCGCTCCATAAACCATGAAGAAAGGCGTGAAACCCGTAGACCTGTTAGAAGTAGTGTTGATGCTCCACAACACGGAGGGTAACTCCTCCACCCAACAACCCGGCGTCCGTTGCAAAGGGACCAAAAGCCGAGGCTTGATGCCTTTCAGAATCTCCTGATTAGCCCTCTCAGCTTGACCATTGGATTGAGGGTGAGCCACTGATGAAACATCAAGTCGAATATGCTCTCGTTGACAAAACTCCTCCATGGCGCCTTTGGATAGATTGGTACCATTGTCAGTTATAAGGCTGTGTGGAAAGCCAAAGCGAAAGATCACCCTTTTCATGAACTGAACCGCTGTGGCTGCGTCACACTTGCTAACTGGCTCTGCTTCAACCCACTTTGTGAATTTGTCAACTTCCACCAAGAGGTGGGTCTTCTTATCCTTGGACCTTTTAAAAGGCCCAACCATATCAAGCCCCCAGACCGCAAAGGGCCAAGTAATTGGGATCATCCTCAGCTCCTGAGCCGGCACATGAGCCCGTCGCGAGAACCTTTGGCAACCACCACATTTATTGACCAAGTCCTCCGCATCAGCATGAGCCGTCAGCCAATAAAAACCATGACGAAAAGCCTTGGCCACAAGGGATTTTGAGCCGGCATGATGGCCACAATCCCCTTCATGAATCTCACGCAAGATCTCTTGACCTTCCTCAGGGGAGACACAACGCTGGAACGCTCCCGTAACACTGCGGCGATGCAGCTCACCATTGATAACAACCATTGACTTAGACCGCCAGGTTATTTGTCTGGCCAAAGTTTCATCCTCAGGCAAATCTCCCCGGGTCATGTAAGCCAGATAGGGCACTGTCCAGTCCGGGATGATGTGGAGAGCCGTCACCAGTCGTGCCTCCGGGTCAGGGACAGCCAAGTCTTCCTTTGTAGGCAACTTAACAGAAGGGTTATGCAAGACGTCCAGGAAAGTATTAGGCGGCACCGGTTTTCGCTGAGAGCCCAGCCGGCTTAAAGCATCAGCTGCCTCGTTCTTCCTGCGATTGATATGCTCTATTTGGTAACCCTGAAAGTGCCCAGCAATGGCATCAACTTCACGGCGATAAGCCGTCATGAGAGGGTCCTTGGAGTCCCACTTGCCTGATACTTGTTGAGCCACCAAGTCTGAGTCGCTGAAGCACCTTACCTAGCTCAAACTCATCTCCTTAGCCATCTGAAGACCATGGAGCAAGGCCTCATACTCAGCCGCATTGTTAGTGCAAGGAAACATCAACTGTAGCACATAATGGAACTTGTCACCTTTAGGGGAAGCCAACACGACTCCAGCCCCCGAGCCCTCCAATTGCCTGGACCCATCGAAGTGAATAGTCCAATATGTGTTATCCGGCTTTTGTTCGGGCACTTGTAGCTCTGTCCAATCGTTGATGAAATCCACCAAGGCTTGGGATTTAACAGCATTGCGTGGTACGTATTTCAGACCATGAGGTCCGAGCTCTATAGCCCACTTAGCCACTCTCCCTGTGGCCTCTCTATTTTGAATGATATCTCCAAGGGGGGTAGAACTGACCACAGTGATGGGGTGACCCTGGAAATAATGCTTAAGCTTCCGGCTTGCCATGAACACACCATAAACAAGCTTCTGCCAATGTGGATACCGCTGTTTGGACTCGATGAGCACTTCGCTGACGTAATAAACCGGTCGCTGAACCGGATGCTCCTTACCCTCTTCCTTGCGCTCCACCACCACAGCCACACTGATGGCCCGTGTGTTAGCTGCTACATACAGTAATAAGGGCTCCTTGTCAACCGGAGCAGCCAGGACTGGGGGCTCCGCAAGCTGTCTCTTCAAATCCTCAAAAGCAGTATTAGCAGTATCATTCCAGACAAAGTCATCAGTTTTCTTCATCAACTGGTACAATGGCATGGCCTTCTCACCCAAACGGCTTATAAAACGGCTTAAAGCAGCAATACGACCCGCCAGGCGCTGGACGTCGTTTATACACGCCGGCTTAGCCAGAGAGGTGATCGCCTTGATCTTCTCCGGGTTAGCTTCAATGCCTCTGTTAGAGACCAAGAAACCCAAGAGCTTGCCTGCAGGAACACCAAAAACACACTTGGCCGGGTTAAGCATTATCTTGTAGACCCGGAGATTATCAAAGGTTTCCCTCAGATCATCTATCAAAGTTTCCTTCTCTCTGGATTTAACCACAATATCATCCACATAGGCATGAACATTGCGCCCAATCTGGTTATGAAGACAGTTCTGCACGCAACGCTGATAAGTCGCCTGTGCACTCTTGAGTCCAAAGGGCATAGACACATAGCAGAAGGCTCCAAAGGGAGTGATGAACGCCGTCTTCTCCTGGTCCTTAACTGCCATTTTGATCTGATGGTATCCAGAATAAGCATCCAAGAAACTTAAGCGCTCGCAACCCGCCATAGCATCAATGATTTGATCAATACAGGGAAGAGCAAAAGGATCAACTGGACATGCCTTGTTTAAGTCCGTATAGTCCACACACATCCGCCAGGTGCCGTTCTTCTTGAGCACGAGCACCGGGTTAGCTAACCACTCTGGGTGAAAAACTTCAACAATAAACCCGGCCGCCAAGAGCCGGGCCACCTCCTCACCAATGGCTTTCCGCCTCTCTTCATTAAACCGCCGAAGGAATTGCCTGACCGGCTTAAATTTCGGATCAACATCGAGAGTGTGCTCAGCGAGTTCTCTAGGTACACCTGGCATGTCAGAAGGTTTCCATGCAAAAATGTCCCTATTCTCACGGATGAACTCGATGAGCGCGCTTTCCTATTTTGGATCCAGATTGGCACTGATGCTAAACTGCTGAGATGAATCACCTGGAACGAAATCAACAAGTTTAGTCTCATCAGCCGACTTAAATTTCATTGCCGGCTCATGCTCCGTAGTCGGCTTCTTCAGAGAGGTCATATCTGTTGGGTCAACATTGTCCTTGTAAAATTTCAACTCCTCTGTTGCACAAACAGACTCTGCATAAGCTGCATCGCCTTCCTCACACTCCAAAGCCACCTTCCGGCTGCCGTGAACCGTAATGGTCCCATTGTGACCCGGCATCTTGAGCTGTAAATACACGTAACACGGCCGTGCCATGAACTTGGCGTAAGCCGGCCACCCAAATATGGCATGATACAGACTTCTTATCTTGACCACCTCAAAGGTCAATTTTTCCACCCTGTAGTTGTACTCGTCTCCAAAGGCCACTTCCAACTCGATCTTGCCAACTGGATAAGCTGACTTACCAGGCACCACCCCATGGAAAATAGTGTTTGACTGGCTGAGGTTCTTATCAATCAACCCCATACGACGGAAGGTCTCATAATAGAGGATGTTGATACTGCTGCCTCCATCCATGAGCACCTTAGTGAAATTATATCCTCCCACCTGAGGAGCCACCACCAAGGCCAAGTGACCCGGATTATCAACCCGGGGAGGGTGATCCTCCCTACTCCACACAATAGGCTGCTCAGACCATCTTAAATAACGTGGGACCGCCGGCTCAATAGCATTCACAGCCCTCTTATGAAGCTTCTGGTCTCGCTTACACAGACTGGTGGTAAATACATGATACTGTCCACCGTTAAGCTGCTTTGGATTGGTCTGATAACCCCCTGCTGCTGCTGATGACCCTGGCCAGACTGTTGATTAAAGCCCCCTTGTCCATTCTGTGGATTAGAATTTGAGCCGCCGCCCGGGCCATGAAAACCGCCGGCGCCTGAGCCGCCGCCTGGGCCATTGTTGCCATTGAAGGCATTGGAATTCTTAAAGGCCTTCATGATCGCGCAATCCTTCCATAAATGAGTAGCTGGCTTCTCCCTAGAGCCGTGCCTTGGACGGGGCTCATTCAACAGCTGCTCCAGCGTCGGGCCTGACCCGCCGGCTCGGGGAGGTGGCCTCCCCTTGCGTCGCTGGTTATTACCCTGTGAGCTGGCGTTGGCCACGAACTCTAGGCTGCCGTCGGCCTTACGCTTGCCACCTCCTTGGTTCCCCGGGTTATGCTGAGGACCCTTGCCATTGCCGTTCTTCTTTCCCTTCCCTGTCCTTTCATCATCTGAAGCGGGGTCCTTGGTACTATCAGAATCAGCGTACTTGACGAGAGCCGCCATCAGCGTACCCATATCATTGCAGTCGCGCTTAAGCCGCCCGAGTTTCATCTTCAGGGGCAGGAAACGACAATTCTGTTCCAACATTAAGACTGCAGAGCCGGCATCCATCTTATCAGATGAATGTATTATCTCTTTGACCCGGCGAACCCAATGCGTCGTAGACTCACCCTCCTGCTGTTTACAGTTGGTCAAATCCACAATTGACATAGACTGCCTACAGGTATCCTTGAAGTTTTGGATGAACCGGGCTTTCAGCTCAGCCCAAGACCCGATGGAATCCGGTGGCAGCCCCTTCAACCAAGTGCGGGCAGTCCCATCTAACATCATGGTGAAGTACTTGGCCATTGCCGCTTCGCTGACCTCCAGCAATTCCATGGCCATCTCATAACTCTCGATCCAGGCTCCGGGTTGTAAATCAGCCGTGTAATTAGGCGCCTTCCTAGGTCCTTTGAAGTCCTTGGGTAGACGTTCATTGCGGAGAGCCGGCACTAAACAAGGGACACCTCCAGTCCTCGTAGGGATACCTACGTCGACGGAAGTCGTCGGATAAGCCGGGGGTGTTTGGTAAGCCGTTAACTGAGGCACCTGCTCCACCTCTTGCCGCGCTCTGCCTTGGTCTGCTGCGTGAAAGGCTCCGTTATGAGCCGGGTCATGGCCAGGGGGCGGGTCATGGCGTCGGACATTACTTGAGCCGGTCGCTGAGACCATGTGTCTGCTATAACTCGGGCTCCGTCCTGGACGAGGGGTTGAGTGGATCCTGTCCCGGCTGTAAGAGTACGCCTCTTGCTGCGCCAACGCTGTCTGAAGGAGTTCTCTGACCCGGCGGGTTTCAACAGCCGTTGGAGAGCCGCCAGCCGTGCTGCCGCAGCGACCATGTTCTCCAGCGGGTTGGCATAATGACCCGGTGGTATTGGCACATACTGAGGCGGGGCAGGGTTCACCCGGGGCGGCCCCATCACTTGTGGCTGAACAGGGGTCCTAGACCCGGGTACTGTGATCCCCGGCGGGTTACTAGACCCTGCACCTGGCGTGTTGAAGAGGTTTCGAGGATCATAGACCGGAGGGAGTCGAGATTGAGCCTTTTGATGCCTCCTTCTCATGACCTCATTGGACGCGTTCTGATCCATTGTGAGACGGAAGGATTGCGCCTGAATCAACTGGGTCTGGGCGTCGAGAGCCGCCCTCTCCGCAGCCATCCTGATCCCTTCCGCTGCCAGATCCTCCTTGGCTTTCACTAGATTTAATTTTAACTGCGCCACCTCCGCATCATGCTGAGCTTGATCCGCCGGGTCAACCGTGGCGGTCAACAGGGCCGTCATCTTGTCCGTGAGATCCATCAGCACCTGAGCCGGCGAGGGCACCGGGTCTCCCGACCCAGCGGTAGGGTTCTGAACAGGCTGTGCACCGGCCATGAAGATTCCAACCCGGCTCGGCGGCTCAAACGGGTCCGGAATGCTGTCACCATCGGAACAACCCATGAGCCTGCCATCTTGAAGTTGATACAACGAGTTTGACTCATCTGTGGATGACTCGCCGTCAGAGCCGGCGGCCGTCTCATCACCAGATCCAGATCCTTCAGAGAGCCCTCCATGTATACATCCCTCAAAAGCATGCTTCAAGGCAGGTAGGGCCCGGGCGGGTCGTGCACGCTGAGCCGTCTCGATGAGATCGGCGCAAAGATCCGGCTCAGGGCCCGGCTCGCCAATCTTGCCAATGAAGACATGAATTCCGCCGAAGGGGACCCGATACCCGTACTCAATTGAGCCGGCGTCGGGGCCCCAGTTTGCATTGTCGATGTAGAGCTTGCCGCGACGACTCTTGGTCATCCGGCCCACAGCGTATCCCTTGAGCCCTTCGGAGCCCTTCAAGAACTCAAATCCACCGTGCGCTGGCCCCACGGTGGGCGCCAACTATCGTGGAATTGTCACGACAGATGTCCTTCAGCTAGGACTTAGTCATGGAGCCATCACAGCTAGGAAGCTTGAGGGGTTAAACAGGACAAGGAACACGAGGGTTATACTGGTTCGGCCCCTTACGGCGAAGGTAAAAGCCTACGTCCAGTTGAGGTGGTATTGATTAGGGTTTCGATGACCAGGGAGCTTAACTGCTATGCCTGGCTCTCGACGAGATCTTTTTTGCTCTCCCTCAACCGCCGCCGGGTCGTCCCTTTATATAGAGAGGTTTACGCCCAGCGGCTCTCAGAGTCCCGGCCGGCTCATAAGAGTGTCCGGCTCGGACTCTCAACTATTCTTGCCTTACACTACAAGTTCTACCATAATAATGATCGTAACTATGGGCTTTAAGCCATCTCCGGGTCTTAAGCCCATCTTTGGCCCACCGTCTTCAAGCTTGGCGCCGGGCTTCAGGTAATGACCATTATGAGTAACCCGGCCCCTCCGGGCGGGTGACTCTAAGGTTTATATCCTCAACATGAGCGGAATTTCTTCGTAGTGGCTCCGTTCCATGCCTCATTTCATAGGGAAGCCCCAAGGTTCTTGTTTTGTTGCTCCTTTTCACTGCTTCTTCTGCCCGAGCGGTAGTACCGCTCGCGGAGCGGTAGTACCGCTCGTGTGCGGGCTGAGCACTTAACGGTTGGATTTTCCCCCTCCTATAAAAGGGGGTCTTCTTCCCCAATGAACCTTATCCTTTGAGCTCGTGTTCTTCCCCCATTGTTGACCTTCTTCGAGCTTGCTAACTCTCAATCCCTCCATGGATTCTTGCTAGTTTTTGAGGGAAAAGAGAGAGGAGATCTGGATCCACATTTCCACCAATCACTTTCTCCTCTATGTGAGGGAAACCCATTGGATCTAGATCTTGGAGTTCTTGGTGTTCTCCTTCTTGTTCTTCCTCTTATTTTCCTCTCTAGCATTAGTTGCTTCGGTGGGATCATGGTGATGCATAGCAATGTGTTGGAAATATGCCCTAGAGGCAATAATAAATGGTTATTATTATATTTATTTGTTCATGGTAATTGTCTGTTATTCATGCTATAATTGTATTAGCCGGAAATCGCAATACATGTGTGAATACATAGACCACAACGTGTCCCTAGTAAGCCTCTAGTTGACTAGCTCGTTGATCAACAGATAGTCACGGTTTCCTGACTATGGACATTGGATGTCATTGATAACGAGATCACATCATTAGGAGAATGATGTGATGGACAAGACCCAATCCTAAGCATAGCATAAAAGATCGTGTAGTTTCGTTTGCTAGAGCTTTTCCAATGTCAAGTATCTTTTCCTTAGACCATGAGATCGTGAAACTCCCGGATACCGTAAGAGTGCTTTGGGTGTGCCAAACGTCACAACGTAACTGGGTGACTATAAAGGTGCACTACGGGTATCTCCGAAAGTGTCTGTTGGGTTGGCACGGATCGAGACTGGGATTTGTCACTCCGTGTGACGGAGAGGTATCTCTGGGCCCACTCGGTAATGCATCATCATAATGAGCTCAATGTGACTAAGGCGTTAGTCACGGGATCATGCATTACGGTACGAGTAAAGAGACTTGCCGGTAACGAGATTGAACAAGGTATTGGGATACCGACGATCGAATCTCGGGCAAGTAGCATACCGATTGATAAAGGGAATTGCATACGGGATTGACTGAATCCTCGACATCGTGGTTCATCCGATGAGATCGTCGTGGAACATGTGGGAGCCAACATGGGTATCCAGATCCCGCTGTTGGTTATTGACCGGAGAGGCGTCTCGGTCATGTCTGCATGTCTCCCGAACCCGTAGGGTCTACACACTTAAGGTTCGGTGACGCTACGGTTGTAGAGATATGTGTATGCGGAAACCCGAAAGTTGTTCGGAGTCCCGGATGAGATCCCGGACATCACGAGGAGTTCCGGAATGGTCCGGAGGTGAAGAATTATATATAGGAAGTCAAGTTTCGGCCACCGGGAAAGTTTCGGGGGTTACCGGTATTGTACCGGGACCACCGGAAGGGTCCCGGGGGTCCACCGGGTGGCGCCACCTATCCCGGAGGGCCCCGTGGGCTGAAGTGGGAGGGCAACCAGCCCTTAGTGGGCTGGGGTGCCCCCCATGGGCCTCCCCCCTGCGCCTAGGGTTGGAAACCCTAGGGTGGGGGGGGGCGCCCCACTTGCCTTGGGGGGCAAGGCACCCCCTTGGCCGCCGCCCCCCCCCCCTCTAGATGGGGTTTGGCCGGTGCCCCCCTCCCAGGGGGCCTATATAAAGGGGGGGAGGGAGGGCAGTAGTATTACAGCCTTGGGCGCCTCCCTCCTCCCGTGCTACACCTCTCTCTCTCGCAGAAGCTCGGCGAAGCCCTGCCGACATCCCGCTACATCCACCACCACGCCGTCGTGCTGCTGGATCTCCATCAACCTCTCCTTCCCCCTTTCTGGATCAAGAAGGAGGAGACGTCTCTGCACCGTACGTGTGTTGAACACGGAGGTGCCGTCCATTGGCACTCGGTCCTCGGTGATTTGGATCACGGCGAGTACGACTCCGTCATCCACGTTCATTGGAACGCTTCCGCTCGCGATCTACAAGGGTATGTAGATGCACTCCTTTCCCCTCGTTGCTAGTATACTCCATAGATGCATCTTGGTGAGCGTAGGAAAATTTTAAAATTATGCTACGATTCCCAACAGTGGCATCATGAGCCAGGCCTATGCGTAGTTACTATGCACGAGTATAACACAAAGAAGCTGTGGGCGTTGATGTTGCCAATTCTTCTTGCCGCTACTAGTCGTTTCTTGTTTCGGCGGTATTGTAGGATGAAGCGGCCCGGACCGACCTTACACGTACGCTTACGTGAGACAGGTTCCACCGACTGACATGCACTAGTTGCATAAGGTGGCTAGCGGGTGTCTATCTCTCCTACTTTAGTCGGAACGGATTCGATGAAAAGGGTCCTTATGAAGGGTAAATAGAAATTGGCAAATCACGTTGTGGTCATACGTAGGTAAGAAACGTTCTTGCTAGAAACCTACAAACCACGTAAAAACTTACAACAACAATTAGAGGACGTCTAACTTGTTTTTGCAGCATGTGCTTTGTGATGTGATATGGCCAGAAGATGTGATGAATGATATATGTGATGTATGAGATTGATCATATTCTTGTAATAGGAATCACGACTTGCATGTCGATGAGTATGACAACCGGCAGGAGCCATAGGAGTTGTCTTTATTATTTTGTATGACCTGCGTGTCATTGAATAACGCCATGTAAATTACTTTACTTTGTTGCTAAACGCGTTAGCCATAGAAGTAGAAGTAATCATTGGCGTGACGACTTCATGAAGACACAATGATGGAGATCATGATGATGGAGATCATGGTGTCATGCCGGTGACGAAGATGATCATGGTGCCCCGAAGATGGAGATCAAAGGAGCATAATGATATTGGCCATATCATGTCACTATTTGATTGCATGTGATGTTTATCATGTTTTTGCATCTTATTTGCTTAGAACGATGGTAGTAAGTAAGATGATCCCTTATGATAATTTCAAGAAAAGTGTTCCCCCTAACTGTGCACCGTTGCGAAGGTTCATTGTTTCGAAGCACCACGTGATGATCGGGTGTGATAGATTCTAACGTTCGAATACAACGGGTGTTGACGAGCCTAGCATGTACAGACATGGCCTCGGAACACACGCAATACACTTAGGTTGACTTGACGAGCCTAGCATGTACAAACATGGCCTCGGAACACGGAGGACCGAAAGGTCGAGCATGAGTCGTATAGAAGATACGATCAACATGGAGATGTTCACCGATCTTGACTAGTTCGTCTCACGTGATGATCGGACATGGCCTAGTTAACTCGGATCATGTTTCACTTAGATGACTAGAGGGATGTCTATCTGAGTGGGAGTTCATTGTGTAATTTGATTAGATGAACTTAATTATCATGAACTTAGTCTAAAATCTTTACACTATGTCTTGTAGATCAAATGGCCAACGTTGTCCTCAATTTCAACACGTTCCTAGAGAAAACCAAGCTGAAAGATGATGGCAGCAACTATACGGACTGGGTCCGGAACCTGAGGATCATCCTCATAGTAGCCAAGAAAGATTATGTCTTAGAAGCACCGCTAGGTGAAGCACCAATCCCAGAGAACCAAGACGTTATGAACGCTTGGCAGCAGCGTGCTGATGATTACTCCCTCGTTCAGTGCGGCATGCTTTACAGCTTAGAACCGGGTCTCCAAAAGCGTTTTGAGAAACATGGAGCATATGAGATGTTCGAGGAGCTGAAAATGGTTTTCCAAGCTCATGCCCGGGTCGAGAGATATGATGTCTCCGACAAGTTCTTCAGCTGTAAAATGGAGGAGAATAGTTCTGTTAGTGAGCACATACTCAGAATGTCTGGGTTGCATAACCGCTTGTCTCAGCTGGGAGTCAATCTCCCGGATGACGCGGTCATTGACAGAATCCTCCAGTCGCTTCCACCAAGCTACAAGAGCTTTGTGATGAACTTCAATATGCAGGGGATGGAAAAGACCATTCCTGAGGTATATTCAATGCTGAAATCAGCGGAGGGGGAGATCAGAAAAGAACATCAAGTGTTGATGGTGAATAAAACCACTAAGTTCAAGAAGGGCAAGGGTAAGAAGAACTTCAAGAAGGACGGCAAGGGAGTTGCCGCGCCCGGTAAGCCAGTTACTAGGAAGAAGTCCAAGAATGGACCCAAGCCTGAAACTCAGTGCTTTTATTGCAAGGGAAGTGGTCACTGGAAGCGGAACTGCCCCAAATACTTAGCGGACAAGAAGGCCGGCAACACCAAAGGTATATGTGATATACATGTAATTGATGTGTACCTTACCAGTACTCGTAGTAGCTCCTGGGTATTTGATACCGGTGCGGTTGCTCATATTTGTAACTCAAAACAGGAACTACGGAATAAACGGAGACTGGCGAAGGACGAGGTGACAATGCGCGTCGGGAATGGTTCCAAGGTCGATGTAATCGCCGTCGGCACGCTACCTCTGCATCTACCCACGGGATTAGTTTTAAACCTCAATAATTGTTATTTAGTGCCAGCTTTGAGCATGAACATTGTATCTGGATCTCGTTTAATTCGAGATGGCTACTCATTTAAATCCGAGAATAATGGTTGTTCTATTTATTTGAGAGATATGTTTTATGGTCATGCCCCGCTGGTCAATGGTTTATTTTTGATGAATCTCGAACGTGATGTTACACATGTTCATAGTGTGAATACCAAAAGATGTAAAGTTGATAACGATAGTCCCACATACTTGTGGCACTGCCGCCTTGGTCACATTGGTGTCAAGCGCATGAAGAAGCTCCATGCAGATGGACTTTTGGAGTCTCTTGATTATGAATCATTTGACACGTGCGAACCATGCCTCATGGGTAAAATGACCAAGACTCCGTTCTCCGGAACAATGGAGCGAGCAACCAACTTATTGGAAATCATACATACCGATGTGTGCGGTCCAATGAGTGTTGAGGCTCGCGAAGGATATCGTTATGTTCTCACTCTCACTGATGACTTAAGTAGATATGGGTATGTCTACCTAATGAAACACAAGTCTGAAACCTTTGAAAAGTTCAAGGAATTTCAGAGTGAAGTTGAGAATCAACGTGAGAGGAAAATAAAATTCTTACGATCAGATCGTGGTGGAGAATATTTAAGTCATGAATTTGGTACACACTTAAGGAAATGTGGAATAGTTTCACAACTCACGCCACCTGGAACACCTCAGAGAAATGGTGTGTCCGAACGTCGTAATCGCACTCTATTGGATATGGTGCGATCTATGATGTCTCTTACTGATTTACCGCTCTCATTTTGGGGCTATGCTTTAGAGACTGCCGCATTCACTTTAAATAGGGCTCCGTCGAAATCCGTTGAGACGACACCGTATGAATTATGGTTTGGGAAGAAACCTAAGCTGTCGTTTCTAAAAGTTTGGGGATGCGATGCTTATGTCAAGAAACTTCAACCTGAAAAGCTCGAACCCAAGTCGGAAAAATGCGTCTTCATAGGATACCCTAAGGAAACTATTGGGTATACCTTCTACCTCAGATCCGAAGGCAAGATCTTCGTTGCCAAGAACGGGTCCTTTCTGGAGAAGGAGTTTCTCTCGAAAGAATTGAGTGGGAGGAAAGTGGAACTTGATGAGGTGATAGTCACCCCTTCCGAACCGGAAAGTAGCGCAGCGCGGGAAAATGTTCCTGTGGTGCCTACACCGACTGGGAAGGAAGTTAATGATGATGATCATGAAGCTTCGGATCAAGTTACTACTGAACTTCGTAGGTCCACAAGGACACGTTCCGCACCGGAGTGGTTCGGCAACCCTGTCCTGGAAATCATGTTGTTAGACAACGGTGAACCTTCGAACTATGAAGAAACGATGGCGGGCCCGGATTCCGACAAATGGCTAGAAGCCATGAAATCCGAGATAGGATCCATGTATGAAAATGAAGTATGGACTTTGACTGACTTGCCCGATGATCGACGAGCCATAGAAAACAAATGGATCTTTAAGAAGAAGACAGACGCGGATGGTAATGTGACCATCTATAAGGCTCGACTTGTCGCTAAGGGTTATCGACAAGTTCAAGGGGTTGACTACGATGAGACTTTCTCACCCGTAGCGAAGCTGAAGTCCGTCCGAATCATGTTAGCAATTGCTGCATACTATGATTATGAGATATGGCAGATGGACGTCAAAACGGCATTCCTTAACGGCTTCCTTAAGGAAGAGTTGTATATGATGCAGCCGGAAGGTTTTGTCGATCCTAAGAATGCTAACAAAGTATGCAAGCTCCAGCGCTCAATCTATGGGCTGGTGCAAGCATTTCGGAGTTGGAACATTCGCTTTGATGAGATGATCAAAGCGTTTGGGTTTACACAGACTTATGGAGAAGCCTGTGTTTACAAGAAAGTGAGTGGGAGCTGTGTAGCATTTCTCATATTATATGTGGATGACATACTATTGATGGGAAATGATATATAATTCTTGGAAAGTATAAAGGCCTATTTGAATAAGTGTTTTTCAATGAAGGACCTTGGAGAAGCTGCTTATATATTAGGCATCAAGATCTATAGAGATAGATCAAGACGCCTCATTGGTCTTTCACAGAGTACATACCTTGACAAGATATTGAAGAAGTTCAATATGGATCAGTCCAAGAAGGGGTTCTTGCCTGTATTGCAAGGTGTGCAATTGAGCACGGCTCAATGCCCGACCATGGCAGAAGATAGAGAAAAGATGAGTGTCATCCCCTATGCCTCGGCCATAGGGTCTATTATGTATGCCATGCTGTGTACCAGACCTGATGTAAACCTTGCCGTAAGTTTGGTAGGAAGGTACCAAAGTAATCCCGGCATGGAACACTGGACAGCGGTCAAGAATATCCTGAAGTACCTGAAGAGGACTAAGGATATGTTTCTCGTTTATGGAGGTGACGAAGAGCTCGTCGTAAAGGGTTACGTCGACGCTAGCTTCGACACAGATCTGGATGACTCGAAGTCACAAACCGGATACGTGTATATTTTGAATGGAGGAGCAGTAAGCTGGTGCAGTTGCAAGCAAAGCGTCGTGGTGGGATCTACATGTGAAGCGGAGTACATGGCAGCCTCGGAGGCAGCGCAGGAAGCAGTCTGGATGAAGGAGTTCATTACCGACCTAGGGGTGATTCCCAATGCGTCGGGCCCGATGACTCTCTTCTGTGACAACACTGGAGCTATTGCCCTTGCCAAGGAGCCCAGGTTTCACAGGAAGACCAGGCATATCAAGCGTCGCTTCAACTCCATTCGTGAAAGTGTTCAAAATGGAGACATAGATATTTGTAAAGTACATACGGACCTGAATGTAGCAGATCCGTTGACTAAACCTCTCCCTAGGGCAAAACATGATCAACACCAGGACGCAATGGGTGTTCGATTCATCACAATGTAACTAGATTATTGACTCTAGTGCAAGTGGGAGACTGTTGGAAACATGCCCTAGAGGCAATAATAAATGGTTATTATTATATTTCTTTGTTCATGGTAATTGTCTGTTATTTATGCTATAATTGTATTATCCGGAAATCACAATACATGTGTGAATACATAGACCACAACGTGTCCCTAGTAAGCCTCTAGTTGACTAGCTCGTTGATCAATAGATAGTCACGGTTTCCTGACTATGGACATTGGATGTCATTGATAACGGGATCACATCATTAGGAGAATGATGTGATGGACAAGACCCAATCCTAAGCATAGCATAAAAGATCGTGTAGTTTCGTTTGCTAGAGCTTTTCCAATGTCAAGTATCTTTTCCTTAGACCATGAGATCGTGCAACTCCCGGATACCGTAAGAGTGCTTTGGGTGTGCCAAACGTCACAACGTAACTGGGTGACTATAAAGGTGCACTACGGGTATCTCCGAAAGTGTCTGTTGGGTTGGCACGGATCGAGACTGGGATTTGTCACTCCGTGTGACGGAGAGGTATCTCTGGGCCCACTCGATAATGCATCATCATAATGAGATCAATGTTACTAAGGCGTTAGTCACAGGATCATGCATTACGGTACGAGTAAAGAGACTTGCCGGTAACGAGATTGAACAAGGTATTGGGATACCGACGATCGAATCTCGGGCAAGTAACATACCGATTGATAAAGGGAATTGCATACGGGATTGACTGAATCCTCGACATCGTGGTTCATCCGATGAGATCGTCGTGGAACATGTGGGAGCCAACATGGGTATCCAGATCCCGCTGTTGGTTATTGACCGGAGAGGCGTCTCGGTCATGTCTGCATGTCTCCCGAACCCGTAGGGTCTACACACTTAAGGTTCGGTGACGCTAGGGTTGTAGAGATATGTGTATGCGGAAACCCGAAAGTTGTTCGGAGTCCCGGATGAGATCCCGGACGTCACGAGGAGTTCTGGAATGGTCCGGAGGTGAAGAATTATATATAGGAAGTCAAGTTTCGGCCACCGGGAAAGTTTCGGGGGTTACCGGTATTGTACCGGGACCACCGGAAGGGTCCCGGGGGTCCACCGGGTGGGGCCACCTATCCCGGAGGGCCCCGTGGGCTGAAGTGGGAGGGCAGCCAGCCCTTAGTGGGCTGGGGCGCCCCCCATGGGCCTCCCCCCTGCGCCTAGGGTTGGAAACCCTAGGGTGGGGGGGGCGCCCCACTTGCCTTGGGGGGCAAGGCACCCCCTTGACCGCCGCCCCCCTCTAGATGGGGTTTGGCCGCCCCCCCTCCCAGGGGGCCTATATAAGGGGGGGGGAGGGAGGGCAGTAGTATTACAGCCTTGGGCGCCTCCCTCCTCCCCTGCTACACCTCTCTCTCTCGCAGAAGCTCGGCGAAGCCCTGCCGACATCCCGCTACATCCACCACCACGCCGTCGTGCTGCTGGATCTCCATCAACCTCTCCTTCCCCCTTGCTGGATCAAGAAGGAGGAGACGTCGCTGCACCGTACGTGTGTTGAACACGGAGGTGCCGTCCGTTCGGCACTCGGTCATCGGTGATTTGAATCACGGCGAGTACGACTCCGTCATCCACGTTCATTGGAACGCTTCCGCTCGCGATCTACAAGGGTATGTAGATGCACTCCTTTCCCCTCGTTGCTAGTATACTCCATAGATGCATCTTGGTGAGCGTAGGAAAATTTTAAAATTATGCTACGATTCCCAACACAATGAGAGGGGAGAGTGTTGTCAACGTACCCTCATAGACCGAAAGCGGAAGCGTTAGTACAACGTGGTTGATGTAGTCGTACGTCTTCACGATCCGACCGATCAAGTACCGAACGCACGGCACCTCCGAGTTCAGCACACGTTCAGCCCAATGACGTCCCTCAAATTCCGATCCAGCCGAGTATTGAGTGAGAGTTTCGTTAGCACGACGGCGTGGTGACGATGATGATATTCTACCGACGTAGGGCTTCGCCTAAGCACCGCTACAGTATTATCGAGGTGGACTATGGTGGAGGGGGGCACCGCACACGGCTAAAAGATCAAATGATCAATTGTTGTGTCTCTAGGGTGCCCCCTGCCCCCGTATATAAAGGAGCAAGGGGGAGAGGTGCGGCCGGCCAGGAGGGGCGCGCCAGGAGGAGTCCTACTCCCACCGGGAGTAGGACTCCCTCCCTTTTCCTTGTTTGACTAGGAGTGGAGGGGGAAAGAGGAGGGAGAGAGGAAGGAAAGGGGGGGGCGCCTCCCCCCTCTCCTTGTCCTATTCGGACTAGGGGGGAGGGGCGCGCGGCCCTGCCCTGGCCGCCTCTCCTCTCTTCCATTAAGGCCCACTATGGCCCATTAAGCCCCCGGGGGTTCCGGTAACCTCCCGGTAATCCGGTAAAATTCCGATTTCACCCGGAACACTTCCGATATCCAAACATAGGCTTCCAATATATCAATCTTCATGTCTCGACTATTTCGAGACTCCTCGTCATGTCTGTGATCACATCCGGGACTCCGAACAACCTTCGGTACGTCAAAACATATAAACTCATAATATAACTGTCATCGAAACTTTAAGCGTGCGGACCCTACGGGTTCGAGAACTATGTAGACATGACCGAGACACGTCTCTGGTCAATAACCAATAGCGGAACCTGGATGCTCATATTGGTTCCCACATATTCTACGAAGATCTTTATCGGTCAGACCGCATAACAACATACGTTGTTCCCTTTGTCATCGGTATGTTACTTGCCCGAGATTCGGTGGTCGGTATCTCAATACCTAGTTCAATCTCGTTACCGGCAGGTCTCTTTACTCGTTCCGTAATACATCCTCCCGCGACAAACTCATTAGTTGCAATGCTTGCAAGGCTTAAGTGATGTGCATTACCGAGAGGGCCCAGAGATACCTCTCCGACAATTGGAGTGACAAATCCTAATCTCGAAATACGCCAACCCAACAAGTACCTTCGGAGACACCTGTAGAGCACCTTTATAATCACCCAGTTACGTTGTGACGTTTGGTAGCACACAAAGTGTTCCTCCGGTAAACGGGAGTTGCATAATCTCATAGTCATAGGAACATGTATAAGTCATGAAGAAAGCAATATCAACATACTAAACGATCGTGTGCTAAGCTAACGGAATGGGTCAAGTCAATCACATCATTCTCCTAATGATGTGATCCCGTTAATCAAATGACAACTCATGTCAATGGCTAGGAAACATAACCATCTTTGATCAACGAGCTAGTCAAGTAGAGGCATACTAGTGACACTCTGTTTGTCTATGTATTCACACATGTATCATGTTTCCGATTAATACAATTCTAGCATGAATAATAAACATTTATCATGATATAAGGAAATAAATAATAACTTTATTATTGCCTCTAGGGCATATTTCCTTCAGGATTTTCCCCCTCCTATAAAAGGGGGTCTTCTTCCCCAATGAACCTTATCCTTTGAGCTCGTGTTCTTCCCCCATTGTTGACCTTCTTCGAGCTTGCTAACTCTCAATCCCTCCATGGATTCTTGCTAGTTTTTGAGGGAAAAGAGAGAGGAGATCTAGATCCACATTTCCACCAATCACTTTCTCCTCTATGTGAGGGGGACCCATTGGATCTAGATCTTGGAGTTCATGGTGTTCTCCTTCTTGTTCTTCCTCTCATTTTCCTCCCTAGCATTAGTTGGTTCGGTGGGATTTGAGAGAGAAGGACTCGGGCACTCCGTGTGCCCTTGCCATTGCATTTGGTGCATTGGTTTGAGTTCTCCACGGTGATACGTGGAAGTTACAAGTTGAGAAGCTTATTACTCTTGGGTGCTTGGTGCCCTTGAGCTTGTTCCTCTTGGGTGCTTGGGCGCCTAGACGGTTGGTGGTGTTCGGAGCTCAATCATTGTGGTGTAAAGCTCCGGGCAAGCGTCGGGGTCTCCAATTAGGTTGTGGAGATCGCCCCGAGCAATTTGACGGGTACCCGTGACCGCCCCCAAGGGTTGCCAAAGTGTACGGGTTCGGTGACCGCCCCCAAGGGTTGCCATTTGTATGGGTTCGGTGACCGCCCTCAAGGGTCCCTTAGTGGAATCACGACATCTTGCATTGTGCGAGGGCGTGAGGAGATTACGGTGGCCCTAGTGGCTTCTTGGGGAGCATTGTGCCTCCACACCGCTCCAAACAGAGATTAGCATCCGCAAGGGTGTGAACTTCGGGATACATCGTCGTCTCCGCGTTCCTCGGTTATCTCTTACCCGAGCCCTTTACTTATGCACTTTACTTTGTGATAGCCATATTGTTTCTTGTCATATATCTTGCTATCACCTAAGTAGTTTTTCTTGCTTACCATAAGTTGTTGGTGCACATAGTTGAGCCTAGTTGTTGTAGGTTTTGTGCTTGACAAATTAACCGCTAGGTTTATTCCGCATTTGTTCAAGCCTCAACCGTAATTATTTTAAAGCGCCTATTCACCCCCCCGCTAGGCGACATCCACGATCTTTCACAAGATCTATCTAGGATATGCATAGCAACGAGACAGGGAGAGTGTGTTCATGTACCCTCGTAGACCGAAAGCGGAAGCGTTATGTTAACGCGGTTGATGTAGTCGAACGTCTTCATGATCCAACCGATCCAAGTACCGAACGTACGGCACCTCCGTGTTCAGCACACGTTCAGCTCGATGGCGTCTCTTGAACTCTTGATCCAGTAGAGGGTCGAGGGAGAGTTCCTTCAGCACGACGGTGTGGTGACAGTGGTGGTGATGTGATCCACGCAGGGCTTCGCCTAAGCACTACGACACTATGACCGGAGGAGTAAACTGTGGAAGGGGGGCACCACACACAGCTAAGAGAATTCTTGGTGTGCCTTTGGGGTGCCCCCCGCCCCCGTATATAAAGGAGGGGAGGAGGAGGCCGGCGGCCAGGAGGGGTGCGCCATGGGGGAGTCCTACTTGGACTCCTAGTACAAGTAGGATTCACCCCCCTCCTTTTCCTTTCTCCACCCGAGGGAAAAGGAAGGAGAGGGAGAGGGAGAGGGAAAGGGGGGCGCCGCCCCTCCCCCTAGTCCAATTCGGACTGCCATGGGGGGGGGGGCGGCCACCCCTTGCGGCCCTCCTTTCTCTCCACTAAGGCCCACTAAGGCCCAATATTCCCCCCGGGGGTTCCGGTAACCCCTCGGTACTCCGGTAAAACACCCGAATCACTCGGAACCATTCTGATGTCCGCATACTACCTTCCAATATATGAATCTTTACCTCTCGACCATTTCGAGACTCCTCATCATGTCCGTGATCTCATCCGGGACTCCGAACAAACTTCGATCACCAAAACACATAACTCATAATACAAATCATCATCGAACGTTAAGCGTGCGGACCCTACGGGTTCGAGAACTATATAGACATGATGAGACACATCTCCGGTCAATAACCAATAGCAGAACCTGGATGCTCATATTGGCTCCTACATATTCTACGAAGATCTTTATTGGTCAAACCGCATAACAACATAAATCATTCCCTTTTTTCATCGGTATGTTACTTGCCCGAGATTCGATCGTCGGTATCATCATACCTAGTTCAATCTCGTTACCGGCAAGTATCTTTACTCGTTCTGTAATGCATCATCCTGCAACTATCTCATTAGTCACATTGCTTGCAAGGCTTATCATGATATGCATTACCGAGAGGGCCCAAAGATACCTCTCCGATACTCGGAGTGACAAATCCTAATCTTGATCTATGCCAACCCAACAAACACCTTCGGAGACACCTGTAGAGCATCTTTATAATCACCCAGTTATGTTGTGACGTTTAATAGCACACAAGGTGTTCCTCCGGTATTCGGAAGTTGCATAATCTCATAGTCAAAGGAATATGTATAAGTCATGAAGAAAGCAATAGCAATAAAACTGAACGATCAACATGCTAAGCTAACGGATGAGTCTTGTCCATCACATCATTCTCCTAATGATGTGATCTCTTTCATCAAATGACAACACATGTCTATGGTCAGGAAACTTAACCATCTTTGATTAACGAGCTAGTCAAGTAGAGGCATACTAGGGACACTTTGTTTTTTTATGTATTCACACATGTATCAAGTTTCCGGTTAATACAATTATAGCATGAATAATAAACATTTATCATAATATAAGGAAATACAAATAACATCTTTATTATTGCCTCTAGGGCATATTTTCTTCAGTCTCCCATTTGCACTAGAGTCAATAATCTAGTTCACATCACCATGTGATTTAACACCTATAGTTCACATCGTCATGTGATTTAACACTCTATAGTTCGCATCTCCATGTAACCAATACCCAAAGGGTTTACTAGAGTCAATAATTGCCATGTGATTAACACCCAAAGAGTACTAAGGTGTGATCATGTTTTGCTTGTGAGAGAAGTTTAGTCAACGGGTCTGCCACATTCAAATCCGTATGTATTTTGCAAATTTCTATGTCTACAATGCTCTGCACGAAGCTACTCTAGCTAATTGCTCCCACTTTCAATATGTATCCAGATTGAGACTTAGAGTCATCCGGATCAGTGTCAAAGCTTGCATCGACGTAACCCTTTACGACGAACTTTTTGTCACCTCCATAACCGAGAAACATATCCTTATTCAACTAAGGATAATTTTGACTGCTGTCCAGTGATCCACTCCTGGATCACTATTGTACCCTCTTGCCAAACTCATGGTGAGGTACACAATAGGTCTGGTACACAGCATAGCATACTTTATAGAACCTATGGCTGAAGCATAGGGAATGACTTTTCATTCTCTTTCTATTTTCTGCCGTGGTCGGGTTTTGAGTCTTTACTCAACTTCACACCTTGCAACACAGGCAAGAACTCCTTCTTTGACTGTTGCATTTTAAACTACTTCAAAATCTTGTCAAGGTATGTACTCATTGAAAAAACTTATCAAGCGTCTTGATCTATCTCTATAGATCTTGATGCTCAATATGTAAGTAGCTTCACCGAGGTCTTTCTTGGAAAAACTCCTTTCAAACACTGATTTATGCTTTCTAGAAAATTCTACATCATTTCTGATCAACAATATGTCATTCACATATACTTATAAGAAAGGCTGTAGTGCTCCCACTCACTTTCTTGTAAATACAGGCTTCACCGCAAGTCTGTATAAAATTATATGCTTTGATCAACTCATCAAAGCGTATATTCCAACTCCGAGATGCTTGCACCAGTCCATAGATGGATCACTAGAGCTTGCGCATTTTGTTAGCACTTTTAGGATTGAAAAAACCTTCTTGTTGCATCATATACAACTCTTCTTTAAGAAATCTATTAAGGAATGCAGTTTTGACATCCATTTTCCAAATTTCATAAAATGTGGCAATTGCTAACATGATTCGGACATACTTAAGCATCGCTACGAGTGATAAAATCTCATAGTAGTCAACACCTTGAACTTGTCGAAAACCTTTTGCGATAAGTCGAGCTTTGTAGATAGTAACACTACCATCAGCGTCGTCTTCCTCTTGAAGATCCATTTATTCTCTATGGCTTGCCGATCATCGGGCAAGTCAACCAAAGTCCATACTTTGTTTTCATACATGGATCCCATCTCAGATTTCATGGCCTCAAGCCATTTTACGGAATCTGCGCTCATCATCGCTTCCTCATAGTTCATAGGTTAGTCATAGTCTAGTAACGTGACGTCCAGAACATGATTACCGTACCACTCTGGTTCGGTAGTAACTTGATGTGAAATTTCTTGATCATCATCATTAACTTCCTCGCTAATTGATGTAGGCATCACTGGAACTGATTTCTGTGATGAACCATTTTCCAATTCGAGAGAAGGTACAACTACCTCATCAAGTTCTACTTTCCTCCCACTCACTTCTTTCGAGAGAAACTCCTTCTCTAGAAAGGATCCATTCTTAGCAACAAATGTCTTGCCTTCGGATCTGGGATAGAAGGTTTACCCAATAGTTTCTTTTGGGTATCCTATGAAGACGTACTTCTCTGATTTGGGTTTGAGCTTATCAGGTTGAAGCTTTTTCACATAAGCATCGCAGCCCCAAACTTTAAGAAACGACATCTTGGGTTTCTTGCCAAACCACAGTTCATACAGTGTCGTCTCAACAGATTTAGATGGTGCCCTATTTAACGTGAATGCAGCTGTCTCTAATGCATAACCCCAAAACAATAGTGGTAAATCGGTAAGAGACATCATAGATCGCACCATATCTAATAAAGTGCGGTTACGACGTTCAGACACACCATTACGCTATGGTGTTCCAGGTGGCGTGAGTTGCAAAACTATTCCACATTGTTTCAATTAAAGACCAAACTCGTAACTCAAATATTCGCCTCTGCGATCAGATCGTAGAAACTTTATTTTCTTTTTATGATGATTTAAGATTTTTTTTTGCTGTCGGAATAAAAATAAGGCCGAATCCCATTGACATAATAACCGGAAGTGGGAGAAGAGGGTTTTCATCTAGGATTTTTTTAGTTGATCGTTATAGATAAATTCTCCGTGCTTCATTTAGTGTTCAGACCAAAAATGTTCTACTTCACTCTGAAATTCTTTGAACTTTTCAATGTTTCAGACTTATGTTTCATTAAGTAGATATACCCATATCTGCTCAAATCATCTGTGAAGGTCAGAAAATAATGATACCCGCCGCGAGCCTCAACACTCATCGGAGCGCATACATCGATATGTATTATTTTCAATAAGTTAGTGGCTCCCTCCATTGTTCCGGAGAACAGAGTCTTAGTCATCTTGCCCATGAGGCATGGTTCGCAAGCATCAAGTGATTCATAATCAAGTGATTCCAAAAGCCCATCAGCATGGAGTTTCTTCATGCGCTTTACACCAATATGACCTAAATGGCAGTGCCACAAATATGTTGCACTATCATTATTAACTTTGCATCTTTTGGCATCAATGTTAGGAATATGTGTATCACTATGATCGAGATTCAATAAACCATCACATTGGGTGTATGACCATAGAAGGTTTTATTCATGCAAACAGAACAACAATTATTCTCTGACTTAAATGAATAACTGTATCGCAATAAACATGATCCAATCATATTCATGCTCAACGCAAACACCAAATAACATTTATTTTGGTTCAACACTAATCTTGAAGGTAGAGGGAGTGTGCTATGGTGATCTTATCAACCTTGGAATCACTTCCAACACATATGGTCACCTCACCCTTAACTAGTCTCTGTTCATTTTGCAATTCCTGTTTCGAGTTACTAATCTTAGCAGCTGAACCGGTATCAAATACCCTGGGGTTACTATGAACACTAGTAAAGTACACATCAATAACATGTATATCAAATATACCTTTGTTCACTTTGCCATCCTTCTTATCTGCCAAGTATTTGGGGTAGTTCCGCTTCCAGTGACCATTCCCTTTGCAGTAGAAGCACTCAGTTTCAGGCTTAGGTCTAGCTTTGGTTTCTTCACAGGAGTGGCAACTTGCTTGCCATTATTTCTTGAAGTTCCCTTTCTTTTCCTTTGCACCCCTTTTGAAACTAGTGGTCTTGTTAACCATCGACACTTGATGCTCTTTCTTGATTTCTACCTTCGCTGATTTTAGCATCGGAAGAGCTCGGGAATCATTTTTGTCATCCCTTGCATATTATAGTTCATCACGAAGTTCCAGTAACTTGGTGATAGTGACTAGAGAACTCTGTCAATCACTATCTTATCTAGAAGATTAACTCCCACTTGATTCAAGAGATTGTAGTACTCAGACATTCTGAGCACATGCTCACTGGTTGATCTATTCTCCTCCATCTTATAGGCAAAGTACTTCTTACAGGTCTCATACCTCTCGACTCGGGCATGAGTCTGAAATACCAATTTTAGTTCTTGGAACATCTTATATGCTCTGTGGCATTCAAAATGTTTTCGAAGTCCCGGTTCTAAGCCGTAAAGCATGGCGCACTAAACTATCAAGTAGTCATCATATCGAGCTTGCCAAGCGTTCATAACGTCTGCATATGCTCCTGCAATAGGCCTGTCACCTTAGTGGTGCATCAAGGACATAATTCTTGTGTGCAGCAATGAGGATAATCCTCAGATCACGGACCTAGTCCGCATCATTGCTACTATCATCTTTCAACTTAGTTTTCTCTAGGAACATATCATAAATAAAACGAGGAAGCTATACGCGAGCTATTGATCTACAACATAGATACGCAAATACTATCAGGACTAAGTTCATGATAAATTTAAGTTCAATTAATCATATTACTTAAGAACTCCCACTTAGATAGACATCCCTCTAGTCATCTAAATGATCACGTGATCCATATCAACTAAACCATGTCCGATCATCACGTGAGATGGGGTAGTTTTCAATGGTGAACATGTTGGGGAACGTAGTATTTCAAAAAATTTGCCTATGATCACGCAAGATCTATCTAGGAGAAGCATATCAACGAGTGGGGAGAGTGTGTCCATGTACCCTCGTAGACCGAAAGCGGAAACATTTAGTAACGCGATTGATGTAGTCGAACGTCTTCGCGATCCAACCGATCCAAGCACCGAACGTACGACACCTCCGCGTTCAGCACACGTTCAGCTCGATGACGTCCCTTGAGCTCTTGATCCAGTTGAGGACGAGGGAGAGTTCCGTTAGCACGACGGCGTGGTGACGGTGATGATGAAGTTACCGGCGCAGGTCTTGGCCTAAGCACTACGACGATATGACCGAGGTGTGTAACTGTGGAGGGGGGCACCGCACACGGCTAAGACCAATCTTGGAGTGCCTTTGGGGTGCCCCCTGCCCACGTATATAAAGGAGGGGGGAAGAGGAGGCCGGCCTAGGAGGGGCGCGCCTATAGAGGGAGTCTAACTAGGATTCCCAATCCTAGTTGGAGTCCCCTTCCTTTTCCAAGAGGGGAGAGAGGGAAGGAGTAGGAGAGGGAGAAGGAAAGAGGGGGGCGCCGCCCCCTCCCTAGTCCAATTCGGACCTGCCCATGGGGGGGCGCGCGGCCTCCCCTTGTGGCCCTTCTCTCCTTTCCACTAAGGACCATGAAGGCCCAATACTTCCCCCGGCGAATTCCCGTAACTCTCCGATACTCCGAAAAATACCCGAACCACTCAGAACCTTTCCGATGTCCGAATATAGCCTTCCGATATATCGATCTTTACGTCTCGACCATTTCGAGAATCCTCATCATGTCCGTGATCTCATCCGGGACTCCGAACAAACTTCGGTCATCAAATCACATAACTCATAATACATATCGTCATCGAACGTTAAGCATGCGGACCCTACGGGTTCGAGAACTATATAGACATGACTGAGACACATCTCCGGTCAATAACCAATAGCGGAACCTGGATGCTCATATTGACTCCTACATATTCTACGAAGATCTTTATCGGTCAAACCGCATAACAACATACGTTGTTCCCTTTGTCATCGGTATGTTACTTGCCCGATATTCGATCGTCAGTATCATCATACCTAGTTCAATCTCGTTACCAGCAAGTCTCTTTACTCGTTCTGTAATGCATCATCCCACAACTAGCTCATTAGTCACATTGCTTGCAAGGCTTATAGTGATGAGCATTACCGAGAGGGCCCAGAGATACATGTCCGATACATGGAGAGACAAATCCTAATCTTGATCTATGCCAACTCAACAAACACCATCGGAGACACCTGTAGAGCATCTTTATAATCACCCAGTTACGTCGTGATGTTTGATAGCACACAAGGTGTTCCTCCGGTATTCGGGAGTTGAATAATCTCATAGTCATAGGAACATGTATAAGTCATGAAGAAAGCAATAGCAATAAAACTATACGATCATTATTCCAAGCTAACAGATGGGTCTTGTCCATCACATCATTCTCTAATGATGTGATCCCGTTCATCAAGTGACAACACATGTCTATGGTTAGGAAACTTAAGCATCTTTGATTAACGAGCTAGTTCTAGTAGAGGCATACTAGGGACACTCTGTTTGTCTATGTATTCACACATGTACTAAGTTTCCGGTTAATACAATTCTAGCATGAATAATAAACATTTATCATGATATAAGGAAATAAATAATAACTTTATTATTGCCTCTAGGGCATATTTCCTTCAGAACATCTCTATGTTGATCATATCTACTATATGATTCACATTCGACCTTCGGTCTCAGTGTTCCGAGGCCATATCTGCATATGTTAGGCTCGTCAAGTTTAACCTGAGTATTCTGCACGTGAAAAACTGGCTTGCACACGTTGTATGTGAACGTAGAGCTTATCACACCTGATCATCACGTGGAGGGGGGCACCGCACACGGCTAAGAGAATTCTTGGTGTGCCTTTGGGGTGCCCCCGCCCTCGTATATAAAGAAGGGGTGGAGGAGGCCGGCGGCCAGGAGGGGCGCGCCATGGGGGAGTCCTACTTGGACACCTAGTCCAAGTAGGATTCGCCTCCCCCTTTCCTTTCTCCACCGGAGGGAAAATGAAGGAGAGGGAGAGGGAGAGGGAAAGGGGGGCGCCGCCCCCTCCCCCTAGTCCAATTCAGACTACCATGGGGGGGCCACCCCTTGCGTCCCTCCTCTCTCTCCACCAAGGCCCACGAAGGCCCAATATCCCCCCCGGGGGTTCCGGTAACTCCTCGGTACTCCGGTAAAACACCCGAGTCACTCGGAACCATTCCGATGTCCGAATACTACCTTACAATATATGAATCTTCACCTCTCGACCATTTCGAGACTCCTCGTCATGTCCGTGATCTCATCCGGGACTCCGAACAAACTTCGGTCACCAAAACACATAACTCATAAAACAAATCGTCATCGAACGTTAAGCGTGCGGACCCTACAGGTTTGAGAACTATGTAGACATTACTGAGACACATCTCTGGTCAATAACCAATAGCGGATCCTAGATGCTCATATTGGCTCCTACATATTCTACGAAGATCTTTATCGGTCAAACCGCATAACAACATACGCCATTCCCTTTTTTCATCGGTATGTTACTTGCCCGAGATTCGAGCGTTGGTATCATCATACATAGTTCAATATCGTTACCGGCAAGTCTATTTACTCGTTCTGTAATGCATCATCCTGCAACTAACTCATTAGTCACATTGCTTGCAAGGCTTATCATGATGTGCATTACCGAGAGGGCCCAGAGATACCTCTCCGATACTCGGAGTGAAAAAACCTAATCTCGATCTATGCCAACCCAACAAACACCTTCGGAGACACCTGTAGAGCATCTTTATAATCACCCAGTTATGTTGTGACATTTTGTAGCACACAAGGTGTTCCTCCGGTATTCGGGAGTTGCATAATGTCATAGTCAAAGTGAAAGGATCGAGAAGAGGTGTCTAGAGGGGGGGGGGGGTGAATAGACTCTAAGAAGAAAAGTTGCAGTTTTTAAATTTCCTTAACTTGATGTGGAGTTTTGGGACAAGTTTAACCATTTACAATACATATCAAGCAAGCATGACAAGAGTATATGAGCAGCGGAAAGTAAAGCATGCAAGTTGCAAGAATGTAAGGGGATGGGATTGGAGTGTGCAAATGCAATTTGGAGACACGGAGATTTTTTATCCGTGGTTCCGATAGGTGGTGCTATCGTACATCCACGTTGATGGAGACTTCAACCCACGAAGGGTAACGGTTGCGCGAGTCCACGAAGGGCTCCACCCACGAAGGGTCCACGAAGAAGTAACCTTGTCTATCCCACCATGGCCGTCGCCCAAGAAGGACTTGCCTCACTCTGGTAGATCTTCATGAAGTAGGCGATCTCCTTGCCCTTACAAACTCCTTGGTTCAACTCCACAATCTTGACGGAGGCTCCCAAGTGACACCTAGCCAATCTAGGAGACACCACTCTCCAAGAGGTAATAGATGGTGTGTTGATGATGAACTTCTTGCTCTTGTGCTTCAAATGATAGTCTCCCCAACACTCAACTCTCTCTCATAGGATTGGATTTGGTGAAAAGATGATTTGAGTGGAAAGCAACTTGGGGAAGGCTAGAGATCAAGATTTATGTGGTTGGAATGGAATATCTTGACCTCAACACAAGTGTAGGTGGTTCTCTCTCAGAAAATGTATGTTGGAAGTGTAGGCATGTTCTGATGGCTCTCTCCACGAATGAAGAGTGGGTGGAGGGGTATATATAGCTTCCACACAAAATCTAACCGTTACACACGATTTACCAAACTCGGTGGGACCGATTCAGAGAACTCGGTGGGACCGATTTGGTTCATAATGTGACCGTTAGGGTTTTCAGTGGGACCGACTCGTCAACTCGGTGAGACCGATTTCGTTAGGGTTAGGGCATAACGTAATCTCGGTGAGACCGATTACACAAACTCGGTGGGACCGATTTTGGTAATAGACAAACAGAGAGTTGGTCAGGCAAACTCGGTGGGACCGATTCGCTCATCTCGGTTGGACCGAAACGTTACGAAAGGGTGACAGAAAGTTTGCATTGCAATCTCGGTGGGACCGATTGCGTATTTCGGTGAGACCGAAATTATTGCAATAGGCAACAGAGAGTTTGCAATCCCATCTCCGTGATACCGAGATCCCTATCGGTGAGACCGAATTGATTAGGGTTTCTGGCAGTGGCTATGTCAAGAGAACTCGGTGGCGCCGGATAGGAAGTTTCGGTGGGGCCGAGTTTGACTTTTGGTTTGGGACATATGTGGATGCGACAAAGTGGTTGAGGGTTTTTGGAGCATATCACTAAGCACTTTGAGCAAGCAAGCCATTAAGCAACACCTCATCCCCTCTTAGTAGTATTGGCTTTCCTATGGACTCAATGTGATCTTGATCACTAAAATAGAAAATGTAGAGTCCCGAGCTTTGAGCTTGAGCCAATCCTTTGTCCTTAGCATCTTGAAGAGGTTCCACATCCTCTAGTCCATGCCACTCCATTGTTGAACTTATCTGAAACATACTAGGTAGAAGCATTAGTCCAACAAGAGATATGTTGACATTAATTACCAAAATCACCGAGGGAGCACTTGTGCTTTCACAAAGGAATATGTATAAGTCATGAAGAAAGCAATAGCAATAAAACTGAACGATCAACATGCTAAGCTAACGGATGGGCTTTGTCCATCACATCATTCTCCTAATGATGTGACCCCGTTCATCAAATGACAACACATGTCTATGGTCAGGAAACTTAACCATATTTGATTAACGAGCTAGTCAAGTAGAGGCATACTAGGGACACTTTGTTTTGTCTATGTATTCACACATGTATCAAGTTTTCAGTTAATACAATTCTAGCATGAATAATAAACATTTATCATGATATAAGGAAATATAAATAACATCTTTATTATTGCCTCTAGGGCATATTTCCTTCACCACTCCCTCTGAAGATCTAATCATTAACTTGGCCAAAGAAAACTCATAGATAAAAAAGCATAGATAGCTATAAAATGACACATAAAAGAACTTCAAAGAGATTCAAATACTTCAATGAATAATCTGACCATAAACCCACAATTCATCGGATCCCAACAAACATACATCAAAAGTTTCGTCGGATTGATCTCAGATGAGATCATTGTATTGAAGGTCAAAAGAGGGAGGGTAAGCCATCTAGCTACTGCCATGGACCCGTATGTCCTGTGGGAACTACTCACACATCATCATGGAGGCAGCAAGGTTGATGAAGATTGCATCCCCAATGGTATCCTCCTCCGGCAGAGTACCGAAAATGACCTCCATATGGGATCGCGAAAGAACAGAGGCTTGCGGCGGCGGAAGAATTGTTTCCAGTCTCTCTCTGGGGTTTTTTGAATATTACAGAATTTATAGGCCAGGAATTAGGGCAATCGGAGCCACGAGTGGGCCACAAGGCGCCAAGGCGCGCCCTACCCCACCCCCCGGGCACGCCCCCCTGCCTTGTGGCTCCCTCGTGCATCGTCTGCTCTCCTCCCAAAGCTTCCAGGGTCTATTTATATCAAGAAAAAAATCGTCAAATTTTTTTGTCATGTTTGGACTTCGTTTGATATGGAGTTCCTGGAATACCAAAACCATGCAGAAAACAAGAACTCACACTGGGCAATGAGTTAATAGGTTTGTCCATAAAACAATATAAAATGGCATATAATGTTTACAAAAGTGGCAATTTAATAGCATGAAACAATCAGAAATTATAGATACGTTGAAGATGTATCACACGCCAGCCCGAACGTAGGCAAGCAAAGCCGGACAGAGACCGGGCGTGTGCGGGACGGGCCAACCGCAGCTGGGGATACCACTATACTACTAACCATTCAAATGCCATTTTTTTATGGGGCATTCAAATGCCGCCTTAGTTAGACACAACATCTTCATCTAGAAAAAAAAGTGAAAAAATGATAAGACACTACATGAAGATAAAATAAAGTGAACCAACCTGTATTTGGATGGTTAGAGGGATAGTGGTATCCCCAGCCCACCAGGATTCAAGTCCCCGTGCTCGCATTATTCTTGGATTTATTTCGGCTTCGTAAATCTCAAGATGATATGCCGGCTCAGTCTCTCGAATGTGCTCATAGGATAGGATGTGCATGTGTACGTTCATAGGGGTAAGGTGTATGTGCGTATGTATGAACCCTTGCGTCTGTACTGTGTTAAAAAATAAATAAAACAAGCATCTCCGTTATCTAAAATAACCTAGATGCACGGTTCCCCGGCCGATATATCGGCGTCAACTTTTCCGATACCCAGCCGTCAGCCGGTAGTTGCCCGGTCGCCGGCGCCGTGCAGAGCCCGGGGAGGGACACCACCACCACCGTATCCGCATCAGCGTCCCGCCGGCTTGCTTGGATCACTTGGCACGCACGCACGCACGCGCGCCGGACCGACAGATATGCCCGGCGGGAGGGCGATGTGCCGGAAGTGGTGGGCTTCGGGTAAAGCTGACGTGCCGCCGTTCCATCGGCGTCGGTCGGTCTCTCTCCTCTCCACAAAGCTAGCTAGCTAGCTGCCCCCACATCTGCTGATCGTTGCAGCAGTACTGCATGCACCCGCGTCGCGCGAATGTTTTTTCCCCGTCGGCGTCGTCCGTCACCATGACCTCAGCATTGCGTAATCACCATGTCACTTCTTCGTGTCCATGTTATTTTGCGTGGGAAGCTAGGCGCGTGTCAGTGAATGGTCTATACATTTATCCCTTTCTTTTACAGAACGATTTGATTCTTATTGTTGACTGGCATTCAGTTTCAAGCTTGTATATAAGCGTGTGATGTTGCGTGACCCGTAACCTTTTTCCAGACAGCTGAGGGCCTGTTTGGTTCCAATAAGTCACCTGACTTATAAGTCAGGTGACTTAAAACCAGTGACTTATAAGTCGCGCCTGTTTGGTTGTCACCTGACCATACCTTCCCCATCTTTTTTTTATAAAGATGGTGGGACCCACGCAAAAGGGAGTGGCTTATAAGTTTTAAGTTGAGACGGAGCAACTTATGACTTATAAGTTGGGTCTGTTTGGCAAAATAAGTCACTTTTTTCACTTTTCGACTTATAAGTTGGTGACTTATTTGAAACCAAACAGGCCTGAAATCATCAACTGCATTTTTTTTGTATTATTCATGTAGTACATCGCAAATAATGTGCGACGTGAGGAGATGAGGCCGAGAGCCCCATGTCCATGTTTATGTACTAGTACCACTCTGCTTTTCTTTTCTTGAACAGGACAATGCACCCGCCAACTCGCAGCTTGGCGCGGAGGTGAGACACGTGTCATGTCGAGGGCCTTAGCTTAGCTCCCGGTGGAGCCTGATGGCAACACATGACACAACCGCACTACTACACTTTTGAGCCAACCCATCTATACCAGAATATGTGCATCTTCAGACTAACTGACCAATAGGAGCTTGACAATTCAAATTAGAAGTACACACATATACTCCTTGGAGATATACATTTGCATGTCGTCGATGTCGATGATCTGTAAAGAAAAGCAGCAGGCCACATCATTCACATCTCGAGCGCTCTGCAAAGAACAGCACGATGCGGCCAGCCGGACAGAATGTGGATGATGTTGATCGATCGACAACCTATGATGCTCGAAAATACGCCACACATGCACGCATCGATGCGTACGCAGTCGCGGCGAGCGCGATCATGGCGTGTGTCAGGCGGGCTGCAGCGACGAGCGGCCGGCATGGCGCCAGGTGGCTGGCGGCGGCCGAAGCGGCGGTCCTCCACCGCGCGCGCGCTCTCTCTCTCCCTCTCTACCATGGCCGGGGGGCTCACGCGCACACTGTCACCGCACAGCGCAGGCGGAAAAGGGCCGATCGCTGGCCGGCCTTTCTCTACGGGCATGCAAAAATAAAGCGTCGCGGCGGCATGTGTCAAACGCTGCAATGATGCGACAACGAACTCGGATCTAATCGTGCCCGGGATCCTGGGCCACACCGCATCGCAATTCACAGGCCTCTCTGCCCTTTTCCCTTTTGTTTCTTTCTACTACTGTTTCTGCTACTACTCGTAAGCAAAGATGATGCATCCATGGAGAAGCTGGATTGTATTGGTAGAAGAAAGTGAGAGAGAGCACAAGGTTTTGGGTGGAACCGTGCGCTGTTGTTGCCTGCGCCCAAAGGTGGCTGCCGTCTTTCATGGGGCGGTGCTCGCTCATCCTTAATTTTGCCGTGCCAGTCCGACCGGTGTCCTCCGTCCCACCCAACGACTCCTCCTCTAGCTTAGATATAGTGTTAACTAATCACAGGTATGATTAAAGTGCACCCAGGTGACCACCGACGAGTTCAGTCAACTGCATGACTTGCCATATTCTTCCTCCTTTTACCTTTCCTTCACATATTAGTTTTATCTTGAGCTAAGCTTTTACAAATTTTGGCTAAATTTATATTCTTAAAACAAGCTTTTGCCCATCTTTACATATAAAGCTCAAACGGCCGGACAACTACAACGCAGTGGAAAAACCCTCATAGAAGCTGATATTTCTTTTCTATAAACTGGACCAGACTTCAGTAAGATTGACCAGGTATATGTCGAAAAATCACATCTAATAATACTAAATAAATGTAATAACATATTTCATGTTGAATATAATGGTATTGATTTGGTATTGTGCAAGCTGATATTGTCCAGTAAACTTGACCAAAACTTCAAGAAGTTTGATTTAAGATAAGTCTAATAATATGCAAAGTAAAATAGAAACGAAGGAAATATCCAGGCCAAATAAAGAAGAGAAGGGAATACAAAATTACTGACATACCAGTAGTAGTAACTTCGACTAAACAACATCACTTGTATGTGCGTGTTGTTAGAGCATCTACAGCCGGACGCCTCAAACCTCCCTAATATGCCCGAGCGGAGAGCCCGATCACTAAACGGTCAAAAAAGGGACCCAAACGGGCTCCTCATACCGGCCCTACATGACAGGGCTGACCAGCACCCCTCATATCCAGTCTAAATCTGGGGTGGATATAGGTAGACACGGGCGCGTCTGCCACTTCGGACCAGACGGGCCGATCCCACCCCAAATTGCACCAAATCCTCTTGCCCCACCTAGCCGATTCGGCTTGTTCCTCTCCTCTCTTCTCCTTCCTCTGCGCCGGCCCTCCCCTAGCTCCGCCGCCGTACTGAGCCCTCGACGCTGCCAGCACCGCCACAACAGTCCTCCCATCCGTTCTCGTCACCGCGAACATTGTCGCCGACCCGGACGCCACCGCGGTACGTTTGGCAACCCTCGGACTGCACCTCGCCCTCTAAGTGTTTGACACATTGTCCGACAAGTTTTTTGGTGATTGTTTCATAGGCAAAATGATGGATTCCAATGGTTCATCGGGCGAGGAGTATGGACAAATAGAGCTTGATGAAATGATTCAAACTGAGTTCTTCAGTGCGCCGGGCGAGGTGTATGGACAAACAAAGCTTGATGGAATGATTCAAAATGAGTTCTTCGATTCGTCGAATTCGGACGAAGAAGCTGAAATGATCATGAGCATGAGCATCCAACAAGAAATGGACCAAGAGGTGGAACACATTCTCAACTTCAAGGGCTCGATCAAAGGAAGATGAATTCTGAACCGTCTCTAGAGCACGGCTACTCTACAATGACTACTTTGCTCCCAACCCAACTTTCACTAATGAACCATGGTTTCATCGACGGTTTCATGTGCGCAAACCATTGTTCTTTTGCGTGGTGGAAGGAGTGGAGGCACACGATCCCTTCTTCAAGATCACCGGGATTGTTGTGGACAACTATCATTCTCTGCTAAGCAGAAATGCACAACTGCTTTTAGGATTCTTGCACATGGTGTCGCCGGATGTAGTTGGTGAGATGGTCCGGAAGGGGGAGAGCACATGCCTAAAGACCACTGCCAAGTTTACCCATGCCATAGTGCAGGTGTTTGGACCAGAGTATCTGAGAGAACCAAATATGCAGGATACAGAAAAGTTGATGGCTATTGGAGAGGCAAGGGGTTTCCCAGGTATAGTCTGTTCAATTGATTGCATGCAATGGCAATAGAAGAACTGCCCCAAGATTTTGCGCATATGTGGACCCACAATGAAAACCAAAAACGCAATGTTTGGATTGCGCAATTAAGATAATTTTTATGTTCGAACTATGTATTTTCGCTACCAAGAAATGTGATTTACATGCAGCATTCATATGTATCATGGACGTGCATGGATTTGAGAGATCGGTTTTGAGGTGTGTGGTGGCCGGCCAAGACATATGAGGGGCTAAGGGGACGGATTTGCAAGTCTAGTTTTAGATGCTCTTACTCCTATAAAAGATGGTGGAGTACCCGCCTCCGTGGGCGTCTCGCTGGCAAAGAGGCCCTCCGAGCCATTCGTTTCCGGGTGGTTTGCTGCGGAAGCCTCACGAGGCGGCTCCACGCCGTTCGATCTACCCAGACGGCACGCCCCCGGGAAACCTGGCTGGCAGTCCATGACAGGTGGACCATGAGGGCACGCTCGGAGCCACCGTTATTTGGCAGCATCGGGTGCTCCCTCGATGGTCCTATCGCATCTTGTCCCGTGCATGACAGGCAAGCCAGACCCACCTGTTGGCGGCCTCTGGCTCCGCGCACGACGACCAAGCCGGACTCGTCTGTCGACTGCCTTTGGCCCCTAGCAGGTTGGTCCAGTCATGCCAACCGGGCCCGTGCACGCGCCTGGCTGGGGCGTGCCGGCTACGCATGTGCGAAACATGTGGTGCGGCTCTCGCGTGTGGCGACACCGCATCCAGCTAGCTATGCAGAAGGGGTGGGTATGTCCGGACACGTGGGAGCTGTCCTACCCGGGTGTAGAGGGGCCTCGCCTGTCCAGACCCTGGCTGCCGCTGGTTCTGCCTGCAATTGCAGGATGGAACATGTGAAGGAATTATGCCCTAGAGGCAATAATAAAGTTGTTATTTATATTTCCTTATATCATGATAAATGTTTATTATTCATGCTAGAATTGTATTAACCGGAAACTTAGTACATGTGTGAATACATAGACAAACAGAGTGTCCCTAGTATGCCTCTACTTGACTAGCTCGTTAATCAAAGATGGTTAAGTTTCCTACCATAGACATGTGTTGTCATTTGATAAACGGGATTACATCATTAGAGAATGTTGTGATGGACAAGACCCATCCGTTAGCTTAGCATAATGATTGTTTAGTTTTACTGCTATTGCTTTCATCATGACTTATACATGTTCCTCTGACTATGAGATTATGGAACTCCCGAATATCGGAGGAACACCTTGTGTGCTATCAAACGTCACAACGTAACTGGGTGATTATAAAGATGCTCTACAGGTGTCTCCGATGGTGTTTGTTGAGTTTCCATAGATCGAGATTAGGATTGTCACTCCGTGTATCGGAGAGGTATCTATGGGCCCTCTCGGTAATGCACATCACTATGAGCCTTGCAAGCAATGTGACTAATGAGTTAGTTACGGGATGATGCATTATGGAACGAGTAAAGATAATTGCTAGAACGAGATTGAACTAGGCATGAAGATACCGACGATCGAATCTCGGGCAAGTAACATACCGATAACAAAGGGAATGACGTATGTTGTTATGCGGTTTGACCGATAAAGATCTTCGTAGAATATGTGGGAGCCAATATGAGCATCCAGGTTCTGCTATTGGTTATTGACCGGAGATGTGTCTCAGTCATGTCTACATAGTTCTCGAACCCGTAGGGTCCGCACGCTTAACGTTCGATGACGATTTGTATTATGAGTTATGTGATTTGATGACCGAAGTTTGTTCGGAGTCCCGGATAAGATTACGGACATGAAGAGGAGTCTTGCAATGGTCGAGAGGTAAAGATTCATATATTGGAAGGTTATATTCGGACATCGGAATGGTTCTGAGTGATCCGGGTATTTTTTCGTAGTACCGAGGGGTTACCGGAACCCCCGGGGGAAGTTAATGGGCCTTAGTGGGCTTTAGTGGAGAGAGGGAAGAAGGGCCACGAGGTGGCGCGTGCCTCCCCCTGCCCAAACCAAATTGGACAAGGGGTGGGGGCGCGGCCCCCTCCTTCCTTCTCCTTCTCCCCTCCTTCCTTTCCCTCCGGTGGAAGAAAGGAAAGGGGGGGGGCGAATCCTACTTGGACTAGGAGTCCAAGTAGGACTCCCCCCTTGGCGCACCCCTCGTGGCCGCCGGCCTCTCTCCCTTCCTCCTTTATATACATGGCCAGGGGGCACCCGAAAGCACAACATACAATCTCTTAGCCGTGTGCGGTGCCCCCCTCCACAGTTTAACACCTCAGTCATATCGTCGTAGTGCTTAGGCGAAGCCCTACGCTGGTAACTTCATCATCACCGTCGCCACGCCATCGTGCTGACAAAACTCTCCCTCATCCTCAACTGGATCAAGAGCTCGAGGGACGTCATCGTGCTGAACGTTTGTTGAACTCGGAGGTACCGTACGTTTGGTACTTGGATTGTGAAGACGTTCTACTATATCAACCACGTTACAAAACTCTTCGGCTTTCGGTCTACGAGGGTACATGGACACACTCTCTCGTCTCGTTGCTATGCATCTCCTAGATAGATCTTGCGTGATCGTAGGAATTTTTTTGATATACTGCGTTCCCCAACAGTGGCATCCGAGCCTGGTCTATGCGTAGATGTTATATACACGAGTAGAACACAAAGAGTTGTGGGCGATAATAGTCATACTGCTTACCACCAACATCTTACTTTGATTCGGCGATATTGTTGGATGAAGCGGCCCGGACCGACATTTCATGACCGCGTTCATGAGACTGGTTCTACTGACGTGCTTCACACATAGGTGGCTAGCGGGTGTCTGTTTCTCCAACTTTAGTTGAATCGAGTTTGATTACGGCCGATCCTTGTTGAATGTTAAAACAACACTTGACGAAAAATCGTTGTGGTTTGATGCGTAGGTAAGAACAGTTCTTGCTAGAAGCCCATAGCAGCCATGTAAAACTTGCAACAACAAAGTAGAGGACGTCTAACTTGTTTTTGCAGGGCATGTTGTGATGTGATATGGTCAAGACGTGATGAGATATAAATTGTTGTATGAGATGATCATGTTTTGTAAAAGTTATCGACAACTGGCAGGAGCCTTATGGTTGTCGCTTTATTGTATGAAATGCAATCGCCATGTAATTGCTTTACTTTATCACTAAGCGGTAGCGATAGTCATAGAAGCAATAGTTGGCGAGACGGCAACGATGCTACGATGGAGATCAAGGTGTCAAGCCGGTGATGATGGAGATCGTGACCACTACAAAAAAAGACACATCCGTGACATTTTGGGCCGAACGAAAAAAAATTCTGTCATACTTATGACACTTCTATGACGATAACTATGACAAAACCCAGTACCATCATAGATGTGGTGGGCTCCTACTTCTATGACAAAAAATCATGACAGAAAATGGGCTTTTCGTCCTGGGCGGGGCAGATACGCAGCTGCATGACATTCTTTGGGCTGTCCATGATGGAAAAAACGATGGTAGAAGCGAGGGCGAGGAAAATATCGGGGTGTTCCCGGTTACGGTGGGTGGTCGGGGCCGAGCGATGCACGTTTCTCTCGTACACGCACGCGCGTGGGTGCGAGGCGTTGGGCTCTAACTGAACCCGAGCGATTGCATTGCAGGCTACGCGTTATTGAACCCGAGCGATCGATCGATGGCTGTTAACTGAACCTGATCGAGCGATTCCTTCGCTACTGCTGCTAACTGAAGCCGATCGATGCTGCTTCTGGATGAACAGTGAGCATTGCTGGGGGGGTCTGGATGAACAGTTCCCGGTGGGGGTGGATGAATAGGACCCCGTGGTGTTGCCTCTGGATGAACAGGACCCCGATCGATCGAGCCAGTTGGGGATGGATGAACAGGACCCCATGGAGTGCGGGATGAACAGGACCACCCCGTGGAGGGCTGGATGAACAGTAGACGGTGGAGGGCTGGATGAACAGTAGCCCGTGGAGGGGTTGTTGAACAGGAGCCCGTGGAGAGGGCTGGTTGAATAGTAGCCGGTGGAGTAGCGTGCGGTGGAGGCTGGATGAACAGGAGCCCGTGGATGAACAGTCGCAGGTGGAGGCTGGAGGAGGTCGACGGTGGATGAACAGTAGCCCGTGGAGGCTAGAGGGGGTCGACGGTGGAGATGAACAGTATCCCGTGGAGTCCCATTTTGCGGTACGCCACACACCCTCCGATGAACAGGACCCCCGTTTCGACCGTAGCGCTCCAACACAAGTTCGTTTCCTCCGTTTTGCGATACACCACACCCCTCCCAATCAACAGGACCCCCGTTTTGACCGTAGGAGGTCCGTTTCCTCCGTTTTGCGGTACGCCAGACCCCTCCCGATGAACAGGATCCCATTTCGAACGTGGCCGGTCGAACACAAGGCCGTTTCCTCCGTTCTGCGGTACGCCAGGCCTCGTTTCCATCGGCTGTTCCGTCCAAGCCCTCCCGATGAACACGACGATGCATTCCGTTCCGACCCAGCCGGTTGGCTCCCCATGAACACGACGATGACGCAGTTTCTCCGTTCCGACCCAGCCATGTACACGAGCCCTGGCCGTACGTATGCGCGAGTAGGCGTTCGAGACCCCGCCCGTATGTACGTACGTGGCCGTATTTTATTTCTTGCACACTGACCGCTGTACGTACGTGTACATGCTACGTGCACGCCTGTATATCGACCAGTATGTACGTACACGTTCGCGACCAGAATGAAAACGCTACGTACGCTTCGACCAGGTGGGTCCCGACTGTCAGGCACTTCCTTCCGTGTGAAGATGTAGCTAGTGGGTCCCAACAGTCAAGGGGGCGAATCATTATTTTTTTGCCGGGACGCAGTTCCTTGCATGCGAAGATGTAGCTGGTGGGTCCCAGTAGTCAGGGGGGAAACATTTTTTCGTGAAATACGGTGGCCCGTCCGGTGGGTCCCTGCTGTCAGGTGGAGGAATGATTATTTTGCGCGTAATAAGGAGGCACTTCCTTGCGGCCGACGTAGACCCAGCTGTCAGCCTCTCCACGTACAGTACTCTTCCGATGGAAGTCGTAGACCACGTTGACCACGCTGCGCCGAGAGCACCAGGGCGGTGGACGACGGCGAGGCCTAGGAAGGGGACGACGCGGAGCCGGGGAAGACGCGGCAGTGGAAGCCCACGCGGAGAGGAGTACGAGGGTTCACTGGTTCGGCTGCGGTGTGAGGCTGCCGTCGCCCCAGGGCCTGGCCAGCGGTGGGAATAATAGGGGGCGATGAGGCCTCCGCGGCAGCACAGCCGGCCACGGGAGGCAGGAGCATGCGGCACGACCGGCGCTGCTTTGGGCGGCTGGAGCAAGAAGACCAGAGGTTGAAGAAGCACTACGGCCGTTGGATGGACATCGTACGGTCACTGGAGCTAGAATCGTTCATATTGACTAAGTTGACAAAGCACTCCGTCCCCGTCAACTTAGTAGGCCCACAAGTCAGCCTCCCACCAAGGTGGGTCCCAACTAGAAGGGGGAGTATTCATTTTTTTGTGCGTAATAAGGAGGCACTTCCAGTGGGTCCGAGCTGACAGCGGGGGGAACCTTTTTTTCCGTAAAATACGGTGGCCCGTCCGGTGGGTCCCAGCAGTCAGGGGGGAAATATTTTTTTCGCCAAATACGGTGGCCCGTCCGGTGGGTCCCTGCTGTCAGGTGGAGGAATAATTATTTTCCGCGTAATAAGGAGGCACTTCCTTGCTGCGGCCGTGGACCCAGTTGTCAGCCTCTCCACGTACAGTCCACGTCCGATGGAAGCCGTTCCTTGACCACATTAACCACGCCGCACCGAGAGCACCAGGGCGGTGGACGACGGCGAGGCCTAGGAAGGGGACGACGTGGAGCTGGGGAAGACGCGGCAATGGAAACCCACGCGGAGAGGAGTACGAGGGTTCACTGGTTCGGTTGCGGTGTGAGGCTGCCGTCGCCGCAGAATAACAGGGGGTGTGGGTGAGTGGAGGGATGGCCTGGCCAGCGGTGGGAGTAGTAGGGAGCGGTGAGGCCTCCACGACAGCACAGCCAGCCACGTGAGGCAGGAGCAGGCAGCACGACTGGCGCTGCTTTGGGCGGCTGGAGCAAGAAGACCAGAGGTTGAATAAGCACTACGGCCGTTGGATGGACATCGTACGGTCACTGCAGCTAGAATCGTTCATATTGACTAAGTTGACAAAGCCCTTGGTACGCGTCAACTTAGTAGGCCCACAGTTCAGCTTCCGAAACGGTGCGCCCCAGATGTCAGGTGGAGGAATCATTTTTTGGGCGGGTGAAGCTAGAATATCCGAATTGAAGAAGAAGCACGACATCCGTTGGATGGACATCCAACGGCCACTGCTGCTAGAACCGTGTGTTGACTATAATAAGTTGACAAAGCCTTGCATACGCGTCAACTTCTTTTTTTAGGGACGCGTCAACTTAGTAGGCCCACAAGTGTGTGGTAGAGAACTTATAGTCCATTTGCGATTTGTAAGAATGTACATCCCATTTTTGAATTCTAATGGAATTTACTACAGGCCATTTACAGTTTGTTAAAAGTATAGCCCATTTTCTAGCTAGGACAACGATTAATAATTTCAACCACCCGTTCAAGATAGAATTCAATAAAATTTCCCACATTTTGATGGGATCCGAAATATTTTTATCCCGAAATTTCTAGTCAGATTAAATATAAATTTGTATTACGTAAAAATCTAACGAAACATTGCGCGTGCAACAATTAAAAATTAAGATTTTCAAAATCCATAAATATTATTTTATAAACTAATTTCATGTTTGGTGCATTTTTTATAGTTACTGCCCAGTTTTTATAATTACATCCCATTTATTATTTTTAAAGCCCATTTTCATGTTAAGCCTAATGCATCCCTCCTAGGAAAGATTTGCAGCCCAGCGGGGCGGAGGATAACAAGTTGACCTTGCCTAGGTATTCCTCAAAAAAGTATAGCTGGCTAGCTATTTTCATCTTGAAAAAATTAATATCTGGGCTGGATACCTGTCCTGGGCTAGACGGGCCACAGCCCGCCTAGTTAATACCCTGCTCTCCTCTGAACAACAATGAAAACATCGCCAAGAAAAACTCTGCAGTGCTCACGCCTCAAAAACACAAATACTGCTCGAGCTGCTTGGTCCCAGCTGCCAGCCGCACCTTGTGAAATTCTCTCGTTTATATTGACTACATAGGTTGACAATGGTGTGGGACCGTGATGTCAGGAAACCAGGAGGAAGCAGAAAAAAATATAGTTGTACATAATAAGGAGGCACTGGCGTACGTACGGCTATGGCCCTAGTGGGTCCCTACTGTCATCCAGTCAAAATAAAATCATCTCCTGAATCCTCATGTTCATTGACCATGTTAACAATGCTCAGCGCCACGGCGAGCGCAACAACTCGAAGGACGACGGAGAGGGCCTCGCGGGCCCTATGGATGGTCTGATACAGCGCCCGCTGCTCATTCAGGAAGCCAGGATCATCGGACACCTATGAGCACGTTCGAGAGGCTGAGATGGCATGAAACGGTAAGGCCGCGCTTGGGAGCTCTGGTTTATTTCACACCTGTATGAAGATACAAGTGTAATTTACTCGTCATCGGAAACAACGCGTAAAATACAGGCGTAATGAAACCGAGGGCCCGAGGTCTGTAAGTAAAACCGGCGGGTTGCGCGTGTAATTTGAGAGACCACTGTATATTTTACTAGTCGAAATCGACCAACCAAGCGCTTCGCCCGAGACCATCTGCTTTTATTTACAAGCGTCAGTTTTACAAGCGGTTTTGGTTGGAAAATGACGATCCAATCATGGCCTAAGATGATGAGTTGGTCGAAAGATCATATGGTTTCACGTCTAACCTACCCGACTTGTCGTATAGGCTATGAATGAAACATAAGACGATGAACTTCTTAAGCACAGAAACAACAGAAGAGGATGATCTTCCTAACAAGCAAATCACTAGCATTAGATCGACATGCAAAACAATACGAAGCATTGTTCTCAGGAGGCACGGTGAACAGCTCATGATGCCGCATGCCACAACATTCCAAGCTCAACTTTGCAATCAAACACAAGGCCTGGCATTACATAGACAATATTCAGAACAAACTCTTAAAATATCTTACACAAGTCAACATTCATGTGACTATGCATCTCAGCAGAGTAAATATTTACTTCTGAACTGAAGACAGGAATAGGAAAAAAATGATCGACGTTGCTCACAGCAAAGGGCGTCCCACTCAAAAATATCAAATGCATGTCTTCTGGCTAACATCAATGAGCAAAAATTGACAAGGTTTTCCAATTCCAATATATTAAACTAATGTCAACTTTGACAAGCTTTTCCTATTCAAAATATGTAATGCCTATGATTGTGGAATGGGCAGGGTTTGTCATCAGTTTGTCATCTGATAGTCCGGTGGCTCAAGGTGACGACGAATGATTAGAGAACCATTCGATGTATTGTGCATGATGAAGTATTATGGAGGACACGAACCATCTGAACATTTTGTGCAGTTCCACTAAAATCAAGCGGAGCATCCCTGGTGGATTTCGTATTTATATGCTGCCAGAAAACAAAGACACATCAGCACACACATGAATATTGGCCCCAGTGTCAACCCACCAATCGGTGGACTAATAAACTGAAAGTACGGTAAACAGATTACCATACCCAGATGCCCCTTCATTGTTGCTTAGAGTGACGACAGACTTGGAGTCCTGTCCTGGCTTCTTGGTACTTGTTTGGGCACTTGTTTGCCCAGTGTTCCTCCGAACCACAAGTAAAGCAGTCATCTCTCCTTTTGTCTTTCTTCTTACCCTTCTTAATGGCCGACGCTGGCAGCACCATTCAAACATATAGTCCGGTGGCTCAAGGTGACAACGAATGATTAGAGAACCATTCGATGTATTGTGCATGATGAAGTATTATGGAGGACACAAACCATCTGGACATTTTGTGCAGTTCCACTAAAATCAAGCTGAGCATCCCTGTGGATATCGTATTTATATGCTGCAAGAAAACAAAGACACATCAGCACACACATGAATATTGGCCCCAGTGTCAACCCACCAATCGGTGGACTAACAAACTAAAAGTACGGTAAACAGATTACCATACCCAGATGCCCCATCATTGTTGCTTAGAATGACATTGACAGATTTGGAGTCCTGTCCTGGCTTCCCGTACTTGTTTGGGCACTTTTTGCCTAGTGCACTCCACGTGTTGTAGAGTTTCCTATGCTCTCTGCAGACTAGTCATGTCACCAGTGTCTACTAATACTCTGTAAAGCTTCTCGATCATTCCTTGTGTAATGTAGCGCAAACAGTGACTGCTTCTTTCTGCAAAGTGGTAAGACCAACTGGACCCACTAATGCAGCAGTTTGCCTTAGACACATTGGCTCCTTTTGTCCAGTTCAACTAAAATCAAAGTCGAAATAAAACCGAGCTTTAATTTTGATATCCTTGTAAGCAACAATAGGTATAAGGGAAACAATTACTGAGAAATAACGGTTGATGACTTGTACTCCCAGAAGAAAAAACATCTACTGATCTACCTTATCTTAATGGGAAACAAAGCAGGAGAGTAGCAATTCTCAATCAGTGTGATTCATTCATATTAACTGAGACATTATCTTAACAATACCTTGTTTCAACATGTATAAAGAACGACAAAGCAGAAAAGTATCATTCCTAAAACAATGCGACTGATTCATTTTAACAGATACATTATCTTAACAATACCTTGGTTAAACATGTAGAAAGAACTAGAAAGCAGGATAGTACCATTTGTAGAACACTGTAACTGATATATAATAACAGAGACATTATCTGAACAATACATTTCTTAAACATGTACTCTGGCCGATCCCTAACAGAAATGGTACTCCCGTCGATCCCTAACAAGTGTTGCAGTTTTGAACTAAGATTCAGTAGTTAATTCTGAGGAAAGTAGGTACTGGCCTTTCAAGACCAAGATTTGAAACAACTCCTGAGGAAGATCTAAAAGAGATCTCAACACATATATGGAAATCCGGTCTCATTTTGTGCAGTTCCAGCAAAATTAAGCGAGGCAAAATGTCGGAATAGCAACAAGTTGAATAGATATCCCTGTTTTAACAGAGGCAAAAAAATGAATCAATTACTGGCCAATAAAGGAGGATGAAACATGCGGCCACAAAAATGGTAATCCTGCCAATCCCTAACAAGTGTTGAAGTTTTGAAATAAGATTTAGTAGTTAATTCTGAGAGTGACATTGCTTAATTTTACCAGCGGCATTAGATTAAAAAAAGCATAAACAGTTCCAGGGGAGAGTGGGCGCAACAACAACATGTGCTTCCATCTACTTATAAAGGGGGTGATGCAGAGTTTGTTGTAACAAAGCAACAAGTATAATGTCTGGGTTGGTCCCATTTTTGTTCACTACTTAATGGGAAAAGACAACAATACAATAGCTTCAATTCAACATTTATTTAAAACAGTACCAATACGAGTAGCACAGCATCTCAAAACACACTGCACGATCATGTGGATGAAGGCAAGTACCAACCTGTCATGACGCACACAAGATCACGTACGAATCTGCCAACGTGAATAGGAAATCCAATCTCGTGTTGTGCAGTTGCACTGAAATCAAGTAAAGTCGCTGGTGTGACATTTAAGTTTGCTATAGCAACAAGTTGAATAGATATCCCTTATTTAACAGAGGCAAAAAAGGAAACAATTACTGCCAATAAAGGAGGATGAAACATGCGGCCACAAAAAGAAGCATCTACCTTATCTTGATGGAAAACAAAGTATAGGACAATAGCATTTCTAAAACGGTTGCATTGATTCATATTAATAGAGAAATTCTCTTAAAATAGTTCAGTAGTTAATTCTAAGAGTGGCATTGCTTAATTTTACCATCAACATTAGATTAAGAAAAAGCATAAACAGTTCCAGGGGCGAGTGGGCGCAACAACACCATGTGCTTCCATCTACTTATAAAGGGGGTGATGCAGAGTTTGTTGTAACAAAGCAACAAGCATCATGTCTGGGTTGGTACCATTTTTGTTCCCTACTTAATGGGAAAAGAGAGCAATACAATAGCTTCAATTCATCATTTATTTAAAACAGTACCAATACAAGTAGCACAACATCTCAAAACACACTGCACGATCATGTGGATGGGACATGCCAGCACCATGTGCATCCACGCGTATAAATGGGTGATGCAGAGTATGTGGCCAAGCAACATATCTGCGTTGGTACCATATTTGTTCTCTTTGAATCTTTTTCCTATGTGAGGGCAGCAAATCTAGTCCTGCACAAACTACCCGACCCACCAGTTTCTTTCCCTTTTCAACAAAGAGTTCGGTTCCTTACAGATGGGTGTACTGGGTTACCCCCTTTTTCCCTTTTCGACCAACAAAGAGGCTGGATAGCTAGTCTATACTACTTTCCCTCCCTCCTTTCCTCATTGAACCACATCCTAGACTCATGCTCCACCCCACCGCACCCTTCTTTCCTCTATGAACCAAGACCTAGATTCGACTACAGAATCGAAAAAGATCTACATGCAACTAGACCAATGACTGTTTCAAAGAAACTTATACCTTAGGGTCGTCGGGATGTGGCAAGGCGTGCGGCGGGAGGTCGGATCTGCCCACACTACGTACGGCAGCGAGGAAGAAGGGGTCGGTGGCCCTCCCGCATAGGCGCTGCGTGAAAGAGAAAAGCGCAACCGGCAGTGGATTGCCTCCCTCGCCGAAGGCGATAGAGTGAACGCTGCACCTCCTCCCCTTCCCGGTGCGACGAGATCCGGACGCCTCCTTCGCCAGCTATGAGGGGGTGAGAGAGACAGAGGCCACAACGCAGTCTTGTTTAGATCTGGTGAAGAGGGTGATAGACAGTGAATATAGCAAACCCTAGCAAAGGAACGCTGAACCTCCATCGTGTATACATATGTAGTGCGGCGAGAGTGTGGAGAGTGCAAACCCTAGCGAACAAGCGCTGAGGCTCCAGCTTATATATATACTGTAGTACGGACTGAGCTCCGGTGCCTTAACTACACCTGCTTTTGGCTGTATGACAGGTGGGCCAGCCACATTTTGGGCCCACCTGTCATAAACCCAAAGGCAGGTGCACTAAAGTCAATGAAGCTGCGTCCATATAGTACTCGTGTATACGACTAATATATAGTGGAGTGGTTTTCTTATTCTCTCCATAACAATCGTTTTAAATTGTGTAAGTACGAAATGAAACTCTTTATTTAACGTACCAGTGAAGAAAACTACTACTCCCTCTATTCCTAAATATTTGTCTTTCTAGAGATTTCAACAAATGACTACATCCGGAGCAAAATGAGTGAACCTACACTGTAAAAAATGTCTATATACATCCGTATGTGGTAGTCCATTGCAAACCACTTGAATGATAGATATTTAGGAACGGAGGGAGTACTTCCGATGAACTAACGATCCACGCGTCCTGGTCGCACTTCCTGTCCTTCACGTGCGGTACACTACCCTCCCTTAAGTGTACAACCACACATGCGCCAAATTATCGGAAACGTGTGAGAGTGTGTACAAATAAAGAATTTTAATTTCAATTATTGGAAAGGTTTGAGAGTATGTACAGTTTGCCCTCTCTAATAATTATGGTTTGTTGTGTTCGGCCTAAACTTGGTCAAACTTTACAAAGTTTGACTTCAGTCAAATCTAATATGCGGAGTAAATAAAAATGAAGGGCTACTACGTCCACCCGGGTTTTTAGTCCACACCATTTTTAATCAAAGTTAATAGCTGGACAAATAAAATTACAAGGGAGCTGGAGACAAAGTTGTGAGAAGGCTTAGAAATCAATACAAAACTTATGCTCTTAGTACCCACGTCGATCCTTCTTCGAGGAAACATTTGGTTCATAGCCAATTGTGTGATAAAATTGCACCAACGTGGAAGACGACTGCGTCTCCAATGCAACCAAGGTGAACTGACGAAGGATATCATCTTTGTGGGTAACAAGCAAAGAGCACTAATGGAAGACAGCTTGTTTTTCATTGAAAATTGATCAGCTTCACCAGCCGGCGCAACCATGAGCATCGATAGGTCATCGTGGTGATGCATCATCCATTTGGCATCAGGTTTGGGTGAGGCACCTATGAAGTTCGACAAATCCTCACTGTGGTCTGTTTCTTCTCAGTAGTCAAGCTCGAGGAAGGAAGAACCACGTGGAAGAGGATGGTGAGGCGGAACAACAATGGCCATCCAATTTTGTGCAGTTCCACTAAAATTGAGGAAGACATGCCCGGGTATGGAGATACGCATCGTTGTTTCCAAAAATATAAAAAAGGGATATAGTGTTGTTACTTTGTTTTACAAGATTAACAACGACATCTCAATTGTCAATAAGAATTATGAAAAGTACACCAACAAACAGAAGCATCATGATTATCTTGATGGGAGCTAAACCAGGATACCCGAGAAAAAAAGCATTTCTTCATTTAACCAGTGATAGTATTAGATTAGCAGCAGCAATAGGAGCATATGGACAATGACCGCACAACCACCATGAATTGTTTTGTCAAAACAACATGTATACCTCCACCGAGGCATAAATCAGGGCAACTTTTCGAGTGGCATTTCCTCTATAATAGTAGGTGATGTTGGACCAGCCGACGAACCCTAGCTACTATACATGGGGAGCTGGGGAGTAGTCGCATAGAAGAAAACCCGCATGCAGCGACCTGGGGAGCTGGACCAGTACAAGAAGTTATACCTCAGGTGGGCGAGATGTCGCTTAGGCGGGCGGGCGGGATCTACCCACACGACGACAACGAACAAGGGCACGGAGGACCTTCGTCCGCGCCAGCGCCGGCTCCGAGAGGACGGTGCGCATCGGCTTCCTCCATCGCCGACGGTGACAACATCAACGCTGCAACTCCTCACCTCCCGCAGCGGACGGGATTCGGCCGGATCTGTGACCACCGGTGAGGAGAGAGATAATGTGGACACTGTCATCTTGTTTTGATATGGAGAGGGTGAGAGAGCGAGACACGAGAAACTCTATCAAACAAGAGTCTATAATGGAGTAAAACAATCTCTCCATAGCAGTGGTTTTAAATAGAATACGCGCGTTCCCGGAAATAAGAAACAAAAACTGGCGGACAATTTTTTAACGTACCAAGAAAGAAAACTCGATCAAAAACACGCCCCCGCTTCCAGGTCGCGAGAGTCGTCGCGCACACACACATAGACATAGACATGCATATCCGTGTTTACGTAAAATTCCATTTCCATCTCCATCTCCAATCATATTTTTCCAACTGGCACATTATTTACATTGTTAATTATATACGCGACAATATTAACGTACATCATCTCTTGTTTGCGGGCATCCGGACCGGTGCCACGGCCGCTCCTGACCAACCCGAACCCTCTTCATCACCCGCGCGTGCTTCCCACCCGAAATGGTCAGTGCCGCATTCATGCCCGGCGAGAGCGGACGCGACCTCTCACTGGCGCCGGCATTGAAGCGGCGCGCCGGCTGAGAGAGCGTCGCCCGCGCCGCTTCCTGGTGCACGCGACTGCTCCGCGTTCAAAGGTCGCAATAGCCGGCCACAACATGCATGCAAAAAGTTCTTGGGAGTCTGTGCTACAGCTAGCCGTCCTCCCCCAACTCGTCAATCTCTTCCAGTAGTACTAGTACTCCATGGCGCGATCCATCGACAAGCAGGTGGGAAAGTTATCGTATACTTAGTTTGCGGTGAGTGGCATGCCGAGCGACTGTGTGGGGTCGAGCTGTGGAGGAGGGTGAGACACGAACGCGACAGACGTGATTTAAACGTTGGTTTTGCTCGATGGCGCGATCCAACGAAACGAAACGTTGGTTTCTCTCCATTTCCATTTTTTCTCCGGAAATACAGAAACTTTCCACTCCATTTTCATTCCTACTCCAAGGTTGCCCCGTTAAACATTCCATCAAATACAAAGGAAAACTAACACGCATGCTGATGCATCTCAATGATTCACAGATCATAGCCAATATTTACTTCACAACTAAAGACAAAAGTTGTGAGAGCGTGTACGAAAGAAAAACTATTGATGGGGTCACTACGACTTAAACCCTAAACCCTGAACATGATTTAATTTCCTGGCCAGGTAGAACCTGTCGAAGGAAAGATGGCTGGCACCCTCGGATCATACGATGCTTTTGTGCAGTTCCACTGAAATCGAGCTGAGCATCCCTGATGGCAAAGATATTGAATAAGTGTGATTGGAATAATAGTACCGGCACTAATTCATGAGACATAAACTCATCACAAATAGAATCTGGTAGAAGTAGAGAAAGATCGACATGGAGATGGAGCTACGTGGGGAGCTACGGCAGTGGAGCAAGCCAGCTCCAAAAGGAAGATGGACTACCTGGGACATCGGGCTGTAGCTAGAAGGGCGGTTGGGACGTGGCATCGGCCCATACCGCGGTGAACCCCGATTGGGACGCATCGACTGTGGATTTTCTCCCTCGCCGATGTCGACCGCGTCTACGCAGAACATTATTCCCTTCCCCCAGCTGCGGGATCAGGCCGGATATGTGACCAGCGGTGTGCCACCGTCGTTCTATGCTTGTGAAGAGAGCAACCCAAGCAAGCAGGCTTGTAGCTTAGGCTCCTGCTAGTGTATATATAGTGGTTTTCTTTTTCTCTCCATATCAACCATTTTATATTGCGTACGAGTCATTGAAGAGTGAAATGATGGTTGCTTCTTTCGACTAACTTACTGTGTGATTTGAATGCTCCTTTAGTGCCCCCTACACGTACTCCCCCTACGTGTATGCAACAGTCACACGTACACATGGACGCAAAAACGTGCGCGAGGCCGTAATGCATGCATGTCCGAGCACACGACGGAACACACACGGTCACGCTCAAGTGCTCAACCTACACGTGCATGCACACACATACTCAGCCAGGGTGAGCTACTGACCGTATAAACACTGGAAAATGTATATATTGAGCGCAATGAGCGTATTATGAAGTCCACTGACCGTATTTTTACAAATATACAGTGACAAATAGTGTATTTATCTCGTTTGAAATTAAGCCATATTAACCGGAGAGGAGGAAGTATGGACTAGCATTACTTTGTTGTGTCCCGTCAACTTGCCGAATGAGGAGAAGCTTGCAGGACGGGAGAAGCTTGCGTGCGGTGGCTCGCAGGACAAGGAGAAACTTTTGACTAATGCAAGCTCTCCCTCGCTTAGGCGGTGGACGTGCAACAGTTAATTTGGTGTCAGATTGCCAGAAGCATACACTATACTAGTACTATTATTGTTCCACTTCCCGAAGAGGTGAACAGCCAAGCGCAAAGTTTACTAGTACTAGTACTACTACTACTATAGTCTATAGAGGTATGTACTATACTAGTACTAGGAACCGGATGGAGGAGCGTCTGCACTCTTATTATATTTTGAAAATGTGATAAAGCAATCTTCAACACATTTGGCTCTCTTCGAGGGTTCTCGCATGTGATAATGGAAGTTGATTGCATGGAACACTCGCCACAATTCTCGCTTAATTCTGGCTCATATCCTGTTACAAATAGGAGCGCTCGGTAATATTTCCTCTTTTTTTGTTATTCAGCATGTAAATAGGTCAGCAAACCTTGCGGCGCATCTTTGTGCGAACCGTGCTTGCTGCACTTTGAATGTGGCCGAGAGCTGGCTTGATGAAACACCTCGCTTCCTACTTCTTTTTTTTGGGGTACCACGCTTCCTAGTGACTAGTGTCTTGGCTGATCGTCCTAAGAATGCTTATATATGAATAAACCTCTCTCATTTACCCGCAAAAAAGATTAAGCCATATTAACCGAAAAGGAGGGAGTATGGACTAGCACTACTTTTTGGTGTGTCCCGTCAACTCGCAGAACGAGGAGAAGCTTGCAGGAAAATGTGAAGCTCGCTTACGCCTTTTGACTATGCAACGTACCCTCGCCCAGGCGGTGGACATGCATCAGTTCATTCGGTGTCAGATTGCCAAAGGCATACACTGTAGTACCGAACATGCGAAGTGCCATCATTGTTCGACTTCACGAAGAGGCGAAGAGCCAAGTGTAAGGTTTAGTAGTACGAGTAGTAGTACTACTAGAACCGCATGATGGAGCCTCTGTACTCTTTTTTTTTAATCTTTGATAAAGTACACATTTATTCCGGAGAAGGGCGGAAAACGGCATCCCAACATGTAATGATGATATCGATCAACCATGCTCGAATATATCTTGGCCTCCGTGCGAGCCCGTCTGTGTGTTCTCGCTCCCCTTCTCTCTCAAGGAATGGTGGGTTGGCTATTTTGCCATCAATTGAGATCGGTTTTCTCACACTCCGGTCCCACATGTCAGTGATATGCCAAGGAGGTGCGTTGACCGACTGGCCATACACGTACTTGGTTTTGCACCTTCATACTACTCCTCCCTCCGTCACAGTTTATAGGGCGCGCTTCATTATGATGCATTTCTCTCAATGCATTTCCACCACCAGAGAGACTTTAGACGCGTTTGGTTTAATGCTCAATTAATTAGGGCGTGGTAACCGCAATCAAGTCCACAATTTTCTCTCGATGTACTACGGAGTGGAGTAAGTGCATGCATGTGTGTACCCGGGGTGGAAGCACTGCATGCATGTGTGTACGCATTATTTCCTCTAGTAATAGACGTCGTGCTATAACTACCAATGCTATTTTTCAGGCCGATCGCTAGTCGCCTTGGTCCCAGAGATTTTTTCTTTTTCTGAAGCCTGCTCTATAAACAGTGACTGATGGAGTAGTATGAGCGGATTCAAAGAAGAGCGTATTGATGGTTGCTTCTTCCGAGCAACTTACATTGGGAAAGGTGGGGCTTATGATTTGACTGCTCATTACTCACTATTAATGCGGCGCAACGACCGGGCTGAGTCTCCCATGCGGCTGTGCACTACCCCCTCGGTTCTTAAATATACTCCGGAGTATTTTTTTCTAGAGATTTCAACGAGTGACTACTCAAATATTTGTCTTTTTAGAGATTCAAATGGACTACTACATACAGATGTATATAGACATATTTTAGAGTGTAGCTTCACTCATTTTGCTTCGTATGTAGCCACTTGTTGAAATCTTTAGAAAGACAAATATTTAGGAACGGAGGGAGGACACATACGAAGCAAAATGAGTGAATCTACACTCTAAAATATGCCCATTTGAACTTTGTAAAAAGACAAATATTTAGGAACGAAGGAGTATAATTTTGTGCATGGCACATGGACCCGGATGCCGAAGAGGCTTCTGGCAATGCTATCAAGCTTCCAGCATTTGTTTACATAATTGACGTACTATACAAATAATTTTCCAGCGACATGAAATTGTACAATGGTGTGAGCTTTCAGCTTTTGTTTCGTGTGTCTTGCCATCGATGCTCTTTCGGAAATAATAAAAAACTAACTTCCTTGCTAATGCATCTCAATTATTAGCAGATCAGAGCTAATATTTACATCACAACCGAAGACAAAGTTGTGAGAAGGTGTTAAATTAAAATTGATCCATGCTTTCATTGGCAGCAACGTCCCCCGAGCTCTGTCTAAATCAACAAGGCATGTTGGGAAAAAAAGTAGTTGAGTGGAGCATGCAACATTCCGATCATTTTGTGCAGTTCCACTAAAATAGAGTTGAGCATCCCTGTTCCAAAGATATTAAGTGTGATTACGATAATAGAGGACTGCTGATGAAACAATAAACACACAAATAGAAGCCGGTCACCTTTGCAGTCTCTCTTAAGACTAACTAGTTGGAGAAGATTAGGCTCGGAGTTGGATGAGGAGGATAGAGCAAAACCAATCTCCCTTTGTGCAGTCGCACTGAAATGTAGAGACGTTGCCCGTGTGACATTTTGGTAGAACTGCACAAAACACTCTTAAGAAAAAAGTGATTTGTGCAGTTCACCAAAAGGTCACAATAGCAATGAGGTGAAATGGATAGCCCTGTTTGCAAAAAAGAGGTAGAAAGGAAACAATTACTGGCCAATAACAGTTGATGACACATGCGACGACAAAAAAGAAGCATATTCCTTGTCCTAAGGGAATATAACAACACGGTTGTGTTTGTCTAAAACGGTGTGAGGATGAGATTGCAATATGGAAAGTACGCCGGACGAGCTACGTTTTGGGCAAAGAACTATGGAAGATCCACATGCAGCGACGTGGGAAGACGGGCAGTGGAGCAAGGCCGGAGGGGATACCTGGAGGTCATCGGGATGTAACTAGGTGAGTGGCGGCGGGCGGAATCTGCCCATACTGCGGCAACGAGCAGGTGGCGTAGGCCCTACCGCGCCGGAGCTTGGTCAGAGAGAACGACGTGTACCACAGATCGGGACGTGCTGCCTCGGCGCCGTCGAACGGAGAAACGATGCACGTCCTCCCTTTCCGTCGACGGACGGGATGCGGCCAGATCAGTGACCAACGGCAAGAGAGAGAGAGAGAGAGGCCACCGCAGCCTTGTGTGAGATACTCTGAAGAGAGACAAACCAGGCAGGTAGGCTCCATTGTATATAGTGGAGCGGACTACCTTTTTCTGCATAAAAATCGTTTTACATTCTGTGTACGTGCCATTGAGCGATATAACTTTATTTTAAAATAACGCGCCAACGCATCAAGTCGAACTTTGTTTCGTGCACGTGTGGTACACGACCTCCGTAGGTAAACAACCGCTACACGCGTTCAAATTAGCACGTGGGTTGCCATTTCATACAGAAATGAGCTCCACCGTGTACCCGCGTAGGTGTGGCTGGGCACGAAGCATGAGTACATGCACGGTGCACCAATTCTCTTCTTGTATACATACACCACCTACGTGGGGTTGTGTGAGAGAGATAAAAACGTAGAGAGATATAGTGTGTGGGTTCGTGAGAGTTTTTTTGGGGGGGGGGGTCAATCAAAAAATGTAACATATGCAATGTGTGTGAAATAGAGTCCTGGATATATCATATATATAGAGGGGGACGATCCACGAGAAGAGAGTGGAGGTATCATCGGCTTGAGGTGTCCATAGAATCGAAGAGAGGGATGATGTGTGTGTGTGTGCGTGCGCGATCGATAAAGAGTGCCATCGAATTTGTGTGTGCCCACGTCAAAGATATAGAGTGGCTGGCCTACTGGAACGTGAGAGGGGACAGGTGCAGTTTGTCTCTGTGGCATGGATACCTACCTACAACGCTCGACTATCGGTGTGTGGTGGGGGGGGGAGGCCTAATTAACTATAGAGGTACAATGGATGGTATATGTGTGGAGGAGGAGAGAGGCCTACCTCATGTATTAAGGGAGATCGATCTACCTCATGTATTAAGGGAGATCGATCGGCATCCATGCATATTTGTAGGAGAGGAATAAGGTTGGGAGAGAGACAGATCTAGAGTGTTGGAGGGGGTGGTAGTGGAGGTGCTTCTAACAACCGGTGGGATAGGCTTGCTAGACAACCAGAGGGTACGCCTGCAATATCAATAAGAGAGGGGATGGCTTCCTGTCTGTGCACGTGCGTGTGAGAGACGGGTCAGGAGGCATGCACGAATGATGAGGGGGGACGATATGGCTGTGGTAAGTAGACATGACTACATAGGAAGATCAATCGTCCTTTGTCAGAGAAAGGAGAGACATAACTTGTGAGGTACGTCGATCGATGGGGGGGATAGTTAAAGTCGACCTAGGTATATGTTGGGAGATCGATCGGTATACATGCATGTGTGTGTTAGAAGCAAATGAGGCACGGGGAGAAGGATAGAGAGAGAGGGATGCATCTAGGAGGTGGTGCGAGAGTCATACTATATCAAGGGGAAGGAGTGTGCGAGTACGGGATCGATGAAAAGAGTGGTGGGAGTGAGGCATGGACGGTGATAAGAGAAGAGGGGAAGCTTGTGTTTGTGGTAGGCACACCTGGCTAGAGAGGCATATCGAACGATGTGTGCCGTAAAGAAGGAGCTGGGGGCCTACACACACCGTGGGTGAACGACCTAAAGTGAAAAGACGAATTTGCACGATGGAGCTAGAGAATGCTGAGGGAGGGTGAGAGGGATGCGGGCGTGTGCATGCACGAGAGAAAGTTAGCGCTAGCTACAAAGATAAGAGGATTGTGTGGGTGTAAAAGACGAATAGAGATCATACTTCATTATAAAAAGCGAATTCGGATATTTGAAGAATTTATCATAGTGTTTTAAACTGACGCATGTGTGAATATATATAACGGTGATACACATGGTGTGGTTATGAACATGTTATACTACATATAATATATTTTATCTCTACTCTTATAAAAAAATGGAGTTGTTGATGATGGTGTCCCTGCCATCCTGCAATATAGGCCGTCCGATTTATATCTGATGGATAGGAAGGAAACTATGGCAATTTTGAAAAAAGATACCCACACCCCTCTCCATATTTGCAAATTAGGCCTCCCCTTGATCATGTTGATGTTCTGTGGAACGCATGGGCATCTTGCTAGTACTAAGTATAATATATAGAACATTGATCATAATTTGGGCTAATGTGTGGCTTTTGCAGCTCAGGTCTAAATACTTGTCATAATGTAGGGGGCGGGGCACTATACTATGTGTGATAAACACGGTGTACGTATGGAACATGGTTTAGATTATGAACATACAGTTAGTACATCAAATGTACTATTATTTGGAATCAGCATCAAGCGTATTCAAAAAATAGAATTCGAGTTCATGTAGTACACATAGTTCATATCTATCTCTATAGTAATCATGTGGTGTGTTATTAAGGTAATACACGAATGATGGTTGAAGTTGGCAACAATCATGATTGTAGATTCTTATTGAAATACAAAAACGAATTCAAATTCAGTTTGAATTGCAGCGGTAGTATAGACATTTGGAATGCACTAAAATGTTGGTATGAGTAGGTTACATGCATTATACAGCAAGGAAAAAAATTAATTGGACATAACATGGATTCATACTCCCTCCTTCCATCTATATAGGGCCTAATGCGTTATTTAAGACCGCCTTTGACTATTGACAAGATTAATAGTACATGACATGCACAATGTGAAAATTATATCATTGAAAGAACCTTTCACAAACGAATTTAACGGTGTGCTTTGTGTAAGTTGCATGTCATATGTTATTGCTCTAATATTTGGTCAAAGTTAGCATCGAAAAATGCATTAGGCCCTATATAGATGGAAGGAGGGACTAGCTTTGAATAGCATTTTTATAGTAAAACGGGGCAAGACTCTCTCTTTGTGTGCTGTGAATAGTTGTATTTTTTCGTTTTCTTTTTGGTTGAGGGAAGTGCGAATTGATTTGGTACGTACAAGTACAATATTACACGTTAGGCTTGTCCCTAAAATTCAACCCGCGCCTTGTTATATCCCGAAAATTCAGATATCGTGCTCCCAAAACTGGCGCCTTCACAACCCGCGCCTTGCTATCCCCCTGGATTAGGGGGTCCTCGGACTGCCGGACTATATACATTGGCCGGACTGTTGGACTATGAAGATACAAGATTGAAGACTTCGTCCCGTGTCCGGATGGGACTCTCCTTTGCGTGGAAGGCAATCTTGGCAATTCGGATATGTAGATCTCCTCCCTTGTAACCGACTCTGTGTAACCCTAGCCCCCTCCAGTATCTATATAAACCAGAGGGATTAGTCCGTAGGACAACAACAATCAGAATCATAGGCTAGCTTCTAGGGTTTAGCCTCTACGATCTCGTGGTAGATCAACTCTTGTAATACTCATATCATCAAGATCAATGAAGTAGGAAGTAGGGTATTATCTCCATCGAGAGGGCCCGAACCTGGGTAAACATTGTGTCCCCGCCTCCTGTTACCATCCGCCTTAGACGCACAGTTCGGGACCCCCTACCCGAGATCCGCCGGTTTTGACACCGACATTGGTGCTTTCATTGAGAGTTCCATCGTGCCGTCACAATAAAGGCTTGATGGCTCCTTCGATCATCGGCAACGATGCGATCCAGGGTGAGGTTTTTCTCCCCGGACAGATCTTCGTATTCGGCGGCTTTGTACTGCGGGCCAACTCGCTTGGCCATCTGGAGCAGATCAAAAGCTACGCCCCTGGCCGTCAAGTCAGGTTTGGAAGCTTAAACTATACTGCCGACATCCGCGGAGAATTGATCTTCGACGGATTCGAGCCCATGTCAGGTACGCCTCACAGTCACGACGAGCACGAATTGGCTCTGCTGTCGGACGGTGTTCAGGATTTCACACCCGTGCCTGCTCCGGTCCTCAATCCGGAGCAGATCGTGCCGTCCGAGGACGGGTGGATGGACCCCGCCACGGAGGTCGCACACTCAGCGGCGTTAGAGCCGAATACTGACTTCACCTCTTATGAGACCTGTGTTGCCGAACCCTTGGATTCGTCCCCGGCCACGGGCTCCGAACTGCTTGTCTCCGTGCCTATTGAATCTGATCGGGCACCGATCATGGAGTTTACCTCCGCGGATATTTTCCAGCACTCGCCCTTGGGCGACGTGCTAGATTCATTAAGGTCTCTCTCCTTGTCAGGAGAACCTCGGCCTCGAGTGGGAAGCGGACGACGAAGAAATTCGTTCCCCACCCACCACCCACTTAATAGCCACTGTCGACGACTTAACCGACATGCTCGATTTTGGCTCCGAAGACATCGACGGTATGGACGACGATGCAGGAGAAGAACAGGAACCACCAGCCACAGGGCGCTGGACTGCCACCTCATCATATGACATATACATGGTGGACACCCCCAAAGAAAGCGATGGCAACAAGGCAACGGAGGATAATCCCCTCGAGAAGCAATCTAGGCACCGGCGTCATCGGCGCCGCTCTAAGCCCCGCCATAGCAAAAGCAGCGATACGGGCACAAGAGACAATAACGCTGCGGATAGTGCCGAAGACGGAGACAATCCCCTCCAGCCATGCTTCAAGCGGGAGGATGGGCAAGCTAGCCCTAAGGAACAGGCAGCAGACGGATAATCAGAGGATGACAATTACATGCCTCTCTCCGAAGACGAGGTGAGCCTCGAGGACGAAGAATTTATCATGCCTGAGGATCCCGTCGAGCAGGAGCGCTTCAAGCGCCGGCTTATAGCCACAGCAAAAAGCCTGAAGAAAAAGCAACAACAGCTTCAAGCTGACCAAGATCTGCTAGCGGATAGATGGACTGAGGTCCTGGCGGCCGAGGAATACGAACTCGAGCGCCTAACCAAAATTTACCCAAAGCGCAGGTTGCTACCCCAACTCAAAGGAGGAAGGATTAAAGCCTACGCTTCCAGCGTATGATGCGGCTGACCGGCCACCTCGTGGCCGAGACAAAGCGGCATATCAGGCCGAAGTCCAGCCTGCACCCCGTCGCCAGTTAAACAAAAATACCAAGGCCCGGGGTAACACGCAGGACCTACGAGACGTATTGGAAAACAAAGCAGGACATGCAAGATCGATCTACGGATCACGGGGGCGCGCCCCAACGCGTGACGACGACCGTCACGCCGGATATACCAAAAGCAAATCCGGCAGGGCCGAATACAGCAGACAAGACTCGTATGAACTGCGTCGCGACATAGCCCGGCACAGAGGCGCCGCACACCCCCTATGCTTCACTGACGAAGTAATGGATCACGAATTCCCAGAAGGTTTTAAACCAGTGTACATTGAATCATATGATGGTACAACAGACCCCGCGGTATGGATTGAAGATTTCATCCTCCACATCCACATGGCCCGCGGTGACGATCTACATGCCATCAAGTTCCTCCCACTAAAACTCAAAGGGCCAGCTCGGCATTGGCTAAATAGCCTGCCGGTAAACTCCATTGGCAGTTGGGAGTATTTGGAAGACGCATTCCTTGACAACTTCCAGGGCACTTATGTGCGACCACCGGATGCCGATGACTTGAGTCACATAACCTAACAGCCGGGGGAATCGGCCAGGAAATTCCGGACTTGGTTCCTAACTAAAAAGAACCAAATTGTCGACTGTCCAGATGCCGAGGCCTTAGCGGCATTTAAGCATAGCATCCGCGACGAGTGGCTCACCCGACACCTCGGCCAAGAAAAACCGAAGTCCATGGCAGCCCTCACGACACTCATGACCCGCTTTTGTGCGGGCGAGGACAGCTGGCTGGCTCGCAGCAACAACACATCAAGAAATCCTAGCAATTCTGATGCCAAAGATAGCAACGGCAGGCCACGGCGCAACAGACACAAGCGCCCCAGCAACGGCGACAACGCCGAAGGCACGGGAGTTAATGCCGGATTTAGTGGCTCTAAATCCGGTCATCGGAAAAAGCCGTTCAAAAGAAGCAATCCGGGCCCGTCCAGCTTGGACCGCATACTCGATCGCTCATGTCAAATTCACGGCACCCCCGATAAAATAGCCAACCACACCAATAGAGAATGCTGGGTGTTCAAACAGGCCGTCAAGTTGAATGCCGAAAACAAGGAAAAGGGGCTGCATAGCAACGACGAGGAGGAGCCCCGGCCGCCGAACACAGGAGGACAGAAGAAATTTCCTCCCCAAGTGAAAACGGTAAACATGATATACGCAACCCATATTCCCAAGCGGGAACGAAAGCGTGCACTGAGGGACGTCTATGCGATGGAGCCAGTCACCCCAAAGTTCAACCCATGGTCTTCTTGTCCGATCACCTTCGATCGCAGGGACCACCCCACCAGTATCCGTCATGGCGGTTCTGCCGCATTGGTCCTTGACCCCATCATTGACGGATTTCACCTCACTCGAGTCCTTATGGACGATGGCAGCAGCCTGAACCTGCTCTATCAGGATACAGTGTGCAAAATGGGTATAGACCCCTTGAGGATCAAACCCACCAAAACCACCTTTAAAGGTGTCATACCAGGTGTAGAGGCCTGTTGCACGGGCTCAATCACACTGGAAGTGGTCTTCGGATCTCCGGACAACTTCCGAAGCGAGGAGTTAATCTTCGATATCGCCCCCTTCCGCAGTGGCTATCACGCACTGCTCGGGCGAACCGCATTTGCCAGATTCAATGCGGTACCGCATTACTCATACCTCAAGCTCAAAATGCCAGGACCTCGCGGGGTTATAACAGTTAATGGAAACACAGAACGCTCGCTCCGCATCGAGGAGCACACTGCGGCCCTCACTGCAGAAGCGCAAAGCAGCCTTATGAGGCAAACCACCAATTCGGCGAAAAAGACCCCGAACACCTTCAAGCGAGTCCGGAGTACCCCGCAAGAGGATCGCCAGGCACGTTCAGAGCTCGCCTAGCAATTCGGCCTGCGTCCTAGTCCCAGTCAAGCGGCGAAATTTGTGCCGCGCGTACATAATTACACACTCAAGATACCTTGGGCATAGGCGGAGGCACGACTATGGCACGGCCCACAATGCGGCTCAACCGCTTCAGGACCCGCATACCTTTAACATTTTCTTCCTTTCAGACCCCTATTCTCTGAAGGCCCTCTCCGATCGTCTGATCATCGGACCCATCACGGGAAGGAAACACCAAGGAAGCAAGAAGCTTTGACGTACAAGGGAATCCTCAGGTGGTCTCTGATAAAGATCGCTATAACTGTTTTACATACCCACACGCAGCTTGCCCCTAGATAGGACATGTCAAATAGTCCTATTTTTACTTATTGCACTACTTGTATACATACGCTTTGACGTATCATTTAAATAACAATGTGCAACATTAGCTCATTATTGCATTCCTTCATCTTTTTCCCTTGTCTGCTTATTTACGACAAATTGCACCCGTACATTCTGATACGTCCAGTGCGCCAGGGGCTTCAGTGTACCCCTGATACGTCTCCAACGTATCTATAATTTTTGATTGCTCCATGCTATATTATCTACTGTTTTGGACAATATTGGGCTTTATTATCCACTTTTATATTATTTTTGGGACTAACCTATTAACCGGAGGCCCAGCCCAGAATTGCTGTTTTTTTGCCTATTTCAGAGTTTCGCAGAAAAAGAATATCAAACGGAGTCCAAACGGAATGAAACCTTCGGGAGCGTGATTTTTGGAACGAACATGATCCAGGAGACTTGGACCCTACGTAAGAGAAGCTTCCAGGAGGCCACAAGGTAGGGGGGCGCGCCCACCACCCTCGTGGGTCCCACGTTGCACCACCGACGTACTACTTCCTCCTATATATACCTACATACCCCCAAACGATCAGATACGGAGCCAAAAACCTAATTCCACCCCCGCAACCTTCTATACCCACGAGATCCCATCTTGGGGCCTGTTCCGGAGCTCCGCCGGAGGGGGCATCCATCACGGAGGGCTTCTACATCATCACCATAGCCTCTTCGATGAAGTGTGAGTAGTTTACCTCAGACCTTCGGGTCCATAGTTAGTAGCTAGATGGCTTCTTCTCTCTTTTTGGATCTCAATACAATGTTCTCCCCCTCTCTCGTGGAGATCTATTCGATGTAATCTTCTTTTTGCGGTGTGTTTGTTGAGACTGATGAATTGTGGGTTTATGATCAAGATTATCTATGAACAATATTTGAATCTTCTCTGAA